>NW_024080703.1:2968786-3267612 GCF_003009895.1 Hyaena hyaena | reverse complement strand
TTTTTTTTTTTTTTTTTTTGCTATTGCATTATAGGAGTTCCTTATATATTTAAATATTAGCTCCTTATTGGATATGTGGTTTGCAGATTATTTCCTCTAATTCCATAGGTTTCTTTTCCATGTTGTTGATGGTTTTCTTGTTGTGCAGCTTTTAAGTTTGATGTAGTCCCACCTGTTTACTTTTGCTTTTGTTGCTTTACTTTTGGTGTCAAATCCAAAAAATCATCACTAAGATTGATGTCAATGGGATTACCACCCCAATGTTTTCTTCTAGAAGTTTTATGGTTTCAGGTTTTCAAGTTCTTAATCCATTTTGAGTTGATTTTTGTGTAGGGGTCTAATTTCATTCTTTTCCATGTGCTGTCTAGTTTGCCAGGCACCATTTATTGAAGGGACTGCCCCTTCCCATTGTATATTCTTTGCCAAAGATTAGTTGACCATATATGTGTGGGTTTATCATTGTAGCCTCTACCCTGTTCCATTAATCTGTGCATCTGTTTTTATGCTAGTACCATACTGTTTTGATTACTACAGCTTTGTAATATAGTTTGAAACTGAAAGTGTGATGCCTCCAGCTTCATTCTTCTCAAGATTATTTTGGCTACTGGTGGTCTTTTGGGGTTCCATACTAATTTTAGGATTGTTTGTTCTACTTCTGTGAAAAATGCCAGTGGAATTTTGATAGGGATTATAATGGATCTGTAGACCCCTTTGGCTAGTATGGGCATTTTAACAATATTTATTCTGCCAATCTGTGAGTGCAGAATATCTTTCTGTTTTTGTATCCTCTTCAGTTTCTTTCACTAATGTCTTATAGTTTTCAGTGTGCAGGTCTTTTACCTCCTTTGTTAAATTTATTCCTGGCATTTTATTTTTTTGATGCTATTGTAGATGGAATTTTAAGTTCTCTTTCCGATAGCATATTGTTTATATACAGATATACAACTGATTTTTGTGTATTGATTTTGTATCCTGCGAATCTACTGAAATAACTGATTAGTCTTAACCATATTTGGTGGAGTCTTCAGGGTTTTCTATATATAGCATGTCACCTGCAAACAGAGATGACATTGAAGGCGCCATGGTCATCACCAAATCTGTCTCTCTCTCTTAGATCTGGATGACTTCAATAGCTCACGTGCCTATTTAGTCTTGACTGTTCAGTGTTATTATTCTCACATATTCCAAAATGAAAATTTCAGTTACTCATTTTGCTTTTATATCATGTGCAATTGCAGAAGATATAGTCTCATGCTCCATCTCTCTCAAAAATAAACAAACATTAAAAAAAATATACATGTGTTTTAACAGTTACATGGATTGTAGAATTGTAGGAAATTTTGTTTTCCCATGTTCTGATTCCAAGTGAAAAACATTTTATAATCCTTCTTCTTAATATAGCTATGCCTAAATTTATCTTTAAAATTCTTATGAAATAGGGGCTCTACAGTCAAATCTGGGACATATGGGATAGGTTGGAATGGATGAAAAAAATCCAAAATAGGTTTTATTCCTTCTAGTGAAAACACTGATGAAAGTAACAGAAAGTTAAAATAGTAAAATGAAAATTATATTCCATAAGGCACAATTAGGATCAGAAAAGTAGAAATGTGCCACCATGTAACTCTCAATATGCGGAAG
Source organism: Hyaena hyaena (assembly GCF_003009895.1). Classification (NCBI taxonomy): domain Eukaryota; kingdom Metazoa; phylum Chordata; class Mammalia; order Carnivora; family Hyaenidae; genus Hyaena; species Hyaena hyaena. The sequence continues at coordinate 3,265,971 of NW_024080703.1, read as the reverse complement.
AATTTTCCAATTTTCTGAGCTATATAAAGTGTATCCTCAATTCAAGGCATCCTCAGATAACTCAGAAAATAAATGATGACTACTAGTGATATCCTTAAGTCCTATTTTTCAAATTCTGGCTGATTTGATGACATTTTAAGTATTATTCTAATAATAAAAACTGTGTAACTAAAGTTCATTATTTTTATTTAGTTGTATTTAATTTTGGCCAACTCTCTATATAAATTGAGCATTAATTATAACTGAGAACTACTGTAACTTTCAAGTACAAAGGGCACTCAGTTATCTGAACATTAAATAAGTTACCTGAAAAATGTTTCCCACTGGTAGAAAGCAGTGTTGTTCATTCTTTTCTTGTTTCTTTATTTTTTAATGCTTATTTATTTTTTTCTTTTAAAACATAATTTGTTGTCAAGTTGGCTAACATACAGTGTATACAATGTGCTCTTGGTTTTGAGGGTAGATTCCCATGATTTGTCACTTAATACAACACCCAGTGCTCATCCTAACAAGTGCCTTCCTCAGTGCCCATCACCCATTTCCTCCTCCCCCCCCATCCATCCTCAGTTTGTTCTCTGTATTTAAGACTCTTTAATGGTTTTCCTTCCTCCCTCTCTGTTTGTAACTATTTTTTTCCCTTCCCCTTCCCCTGTGGTATTAAGCTTCTCAAGTTCCACATATGAGTGAAAACATATAATATCTGTCTTTCTCTGACTTATTTCGCTTAGCATAATACCCTCCAGTTCCATCCATGTTGCTGCAAATGTCATTTCTTTCTTTCTTTCTCATTGCCGAGTAATATTCCATTGTATATATAAATACCACATCTTCTTTATCCATTCATCAGTTGATGGACATTTAGGCTCTTTCCATAATTTGGCTATTGTTGAAAGTGCCGCTATAAACATTGGGGTACATGTGCCCCTGTGCATCAACCCTCCTATATCCTTTGGATAAATTCCTGGTAGTGTTATTGCTGTGTTGTAAGGTAGTTCTATTTTTAACTTTTTGAGGAACTTCCACACTGATTTCCAGAGAGGCTGCACCAGTTTGCATTTCCACCAACAGTGTAGGAGGGTGCCCGTTTCTCCACATCCTCGCCAGCGTCTGTTGTTTCCTGAAATGTTAATTTTAGCCACTCTGGTGTGAGATAGTATCTCAGTGTGGTTTTGACTTGTATTTCCTTGATGATGAGTGATGTGGAGCATCTTTTCATGTGTCTGTTGGCCATCTGGATGTCTTCTTTGGAAAAGTGTCTATTCATATCTTCTGCCATTTCTTTACTGGATTGTTTTTCAGGTGTCGAGTTTGGTAAGTTCTTTATAGATTTTGGATACTAACCCTTTATCTGGTATGTCATTTGTAAATATCTTTTTCCATTCTATTGGTTGCCTTTTGTTTTGTCGATTGTTTCCTTTTCAGTGCAGAAGCTTTTTATCTTGGTGAGGTCGCAAGAGTTCATTTTTGCTTTTTAATTCCCTTGCCTTTGGAGATGTGTCAAGCAAGAAACTGCTGTTGCTGAGGTCAAAGAGGTTGTTGCCTGCCTTCTCCTCTAGGATTTTGATGGTTTCCTATCTCATATTTAGGTCTTTCATCCATTTTGAGTTTATTTTTGTTTATGGTAAGCAAGTGGTCCAGTTTCATTCTTCTGCATATTGCTATCCAGTTCTCCCATTGGAGAGACTGTCTTTTTTCCATTGGATACTCCTTCCTGCTTTGTCAAAGATCAGTTGGCCATACATTTGTGGGTCCAATTCTGGGTTCTCTATTCTATTCCATTGGTCTATGTGTCTGTTTTTGTGCCAATACCATACTGTCTTGATGATGACAGCTTTGTAGTAGAGGCTAAAGTTTGGGATGGTGATGCCTCCCACTCTGGCTTTCATTTTGAACATGACTTTGGCTGTTTGGGCCTTTTTTGGTTCCATATAAATTTTAGAATTGTTTGTTTTAGCTCTGTGAAGAATGCTGGTGTTATTTTGATAGGGATTGCATTGAATGTGTAGATTGCTTTGGGTACTAATGACATTTTAACAATATTTATTCTTCCAATCCGTGATATGGAATGTTTTTCCATTTCTTTGTGTCTTCTTCAATTTCCTTCATAAGTTTTCTATACTTTCCAGCAGACAGATCTTTTACATCTTTGGTTAGATTTATTCCTATGGTTCTTGGTGCAATTATAAATGGGATTGAGTTCTTGTTTTCTCTTTCCTGTTGCTTCATTATTGGTGTATAGAAATGCAACTGATTCTATACATTGATTTTGTATCCTGTGACTTTGCTGAATTCATGTAGCAGTTCTAGCAGCTTTTTGGTGGAGTCTTTTGGGATTTCCATGTAGAGATCATGTCATCTATGAAATGTGAAAGTTTGACTTCTTCTTTGCCAATTTGGATACCTTTTATATCATTTTGTTATCTGACTGCTGAGGGTAGGACTTCTAAAAATATGTGAAACAGCAGTGGTGAGAGTGGACATCCCTGTCGTGTTCCTGATCTCAGGGGGAAAGCTCTCAGTGTTTCCCCGTTGAGGATGATGTTAGCTGTGGGCTTTTCATATATGACTTTTATGACGTTTAAGTATGCTCCTTTCACTTCCTTGAGGGATTTTATTAAGAGAGGGTGTTAAGGATATTGTATTTTGTCCAATGCTTTCTGCAACTGTTGATAGGATCATATGGTTCTTATCCTTTCTATTATTAATGTGATGTATCACATTGATTGATTTGCGAACACTGAACCAACCAGTCCTATAGCCCAGGAATGAATCCTATTTGATCCTGGTGGATAATTCTTTTTATATGCTGTTGAATTCACTTAGCTAGTATCTTGTTGAGAAATTTTGCATGCATGTTCATCAGGGATATTGGCCTGTAATTCTTTTTTTGTGGGGTCTCTGTCTGGGAGAGAGAGAGCATGAGAAAGCGAGGGGCAGAGAGAGAGAAGACACAGAATCGGAAGCAGGCTCCAGGCTCTGAGCTGTCAGCACAGAGTCCGATGTAGGACTCAAATTCACAAACTGTGAGATCACGACCTGAGCTGAAGTTGGATGCTTAACCAACTGAGCCACCCAGGTGCCCCTGTTCATTCTTATTATTTCTCCAGTGTCTAAATTTTTCTATGTTTTCTCTGGACAGAAAAATATAAGAAATAATAAAAGTGCCCATCTTAACCATTTAAAAAAAGAAGATGTTCCATTAACTTCCTGATTACCTTTATAAGTAATGTAGATGTTTTGGTTATTGAGTTGTAGGAGAGAACCTTATATATTTTAGAGATTAATTTTTTATCATATATAAGGTTTGCAAATATTTTTTCCCACTCCATAGATTATCTCTCACTCTTTTAATTGTTTTCTTTGCCTCTTAGTTTGATATGGTCCCACTTGTTTATTTTTGTTGCCTGGGCTTTATATAAATGAAATCATTGCCAAGACCAATGTCATGATGCTTTCTCCTATTTTCTTCTAGGAGTTTTAGTTTCAGGTCTTATGTTTAACTCTTTAATCCATTTTAAGTTGACCTTTTACAAGGTATAAGAATCCAGTCTCATATTCCTGCATGTGGATATCCAGTTTTCCCAACATCATTGCTGAAGAGGCTACTCTTTCCTCGTTGTATACAGTTGGCATCCTTGTTGAAGATCAGTTAACTGTATATATGTGTATTTATTTCTGGGCTCTCTATTCCGTTCCATTGTCCATTTGTCTTCTTTATGTGAGTACCACACTGTTTGATTACTGTTGCTTTGTAGTTTATTTTCCAATCACGAAGTGTGATGCCTCCAGTTTTGTCCTTCTTTCTCAAGATTGTTTTGGCTACTTGGTGTCCTTTGTAGTTCCATACAAATTTTAGGATTGTTTTTCCTATTTCTGTAAATCAATAAAGCCTTTATAATTAAAAAAAAAAGAATAATAAGGTAGGCTTATATATACACTGATACAGAAAAACATTAAAGGTAACATATTCTATTTCCTTAGTTCTTTTTTTTATGTTTTTATTTATTTGTGTGTGTGAGAGAGAGAGAGACAGCATGAGCAGGGGAGGGTCAGAGAAAGAGGAAGACACAGAATCTGAAGCAGGCTCCAGGCTCTGAGCTAGCTGTCAGCACAGATCCTGATGCGGGGGCTTGAACCCACGAACTGTGAGATCATGACCTGAGCCGAAGTCGGACACTTAACCGATTGAGCCACCCAGGAGCCTCTTAGATTTTTCAAAATAGTTTTAAAAATTAAGGTAATACATATTCATAGCTTTAAAAAAAAAAAAGCAGTAAATAAGAAGGGCTTATGTGAAAAGCAATGTACCCTACATCCAGAGGCAATAATTTCTGTTCACAGTTCTTCTGAAGATTACAGTGTGTGTGTGGCGGGGGAGGGGAGTTAGGTGTGTGTATGTGCTTTGGTATATTATATATGCTTTTGGTAGATTATATCCTGAGTGAGTTCAACCTCTTTTTCCCATCTCTCCCAATAACCCTTGGTCTAAGCTACCATTACCTTTTGCAAGAACAACAGAAATAGCCTCTTACGTGACCTGCCTTCCTGCCTTCACATACTTTTCCCTGCCACAGTGGCTTCTCCACAAAGCAGTCAAAATATCCTGTTTACATCTTGCACTCCTTGGCTCAAGTTGTTCCAGTGCTTTAACCGTCTCACTCAGAGTAGAATCCAGGATCTTCACCCTGGCCAGCAAGGTCCTCTATCATATCTGGCCCTCCACTGCCTCTTGTCCTCAGCTTCTGTGATCCTGTCCTACTCACCCTGGCAGCCATATTGCCTCTATGCTGGACTCTGCACAACCCAAGGATGTCCTTGGTCTCAGGGCTTTTGCAAGTGCCGTATCTTCTACCTGGAACATTTTTCCCAGACAACCTTGTTCCTTCACTTGCTTTGTGTCCCTGCTCTAACATTACCTATTTGAGAGACTGTCCTCAGAACCCCATTTTTAATTGCAATTCCCTTTGGTCTCTAACCCATTAATCTGCTCTGTTTTTCTTTATCTCGTCACTATCTATAATTTTCCTTTTACTCCATACCCAGGCCCTTTTCCAAGGCAAAGCACCATCTTTGGGACAACTGTCTTTGCCTGCAGGGTTGTAGCTTAGCTGCAGGCAAATTTAGTATTTTAGCTCAGGAGCAGGGAAAAGTGAATAAGAGCTCCTATGAACACACATTATTTCAATTATGTTCCTCTGAAAAGAAATTAGTAACTTAGCCAGAGCAGAGGTTTGGGGGATTTGGACAAATTGTTGCTGGGCAATTTGCCATCGTCTTCTACAATTTGTTGATTTAAAAAATTGGAAAACCATCTGTACAACGCATAAAATGTTAAAATATGAAAAGTCATTTTGTAAGATCTTATAAATGATGATCTGGTACATATTACTGTAGAGACAAGTACTGTGCTGTGAACATACTTCTTGTGCTACTCAAAGGAGAATGTTCTCAATATCAAATTATTTGGCTGTATTATACTACTTTCTAGTGTACTTAAATTTAGACTATGCCTTTTTTGTATGGTTTTCTGTTGTCTATGGAGTTTCCGTTTGCCTTTTTTCTATATAAAAAATTTTCCCAAGTTTTCAGCCATACTATCTAGTCTATAAAATTTCCCTTTCTTCAAGGGTTGCTCTCAAACAATTCTTCATTCTCCTACTTCAATGTGAACATACAGTAAAACCTTGGATTGCGAGTAACGTGTTCTGTGAGTGTTCTACAAGACAAGCAAACATTTCTAATAAATTTTAACTTGATAAATGAGCGATGTCTTGCAATAAGAGTAGTACGTGATGCCAAACATCATATGGCCACAACTAAGCTAATGGTTCTCTCTCACTGCGGCATTATGGGTGACTGTCTCCCACACTCGGATGCTCAGTCTCAGGCTGTGGTGTTTGGCAGAAATCAGTGATTTCAGAACATTGGAAGGTGCCCACAACTGGCACTGGTGTATTTTTTGTCACTTCAAAGCACCTACGGACAATCCCTTGCTTTTCCATACAAGAGTGCGCTTAGGAACGCTTTGCTTCATTCTAGGTCAGGCTGCCTGCAGATACCTTTCCTCTGCTGCCTTATTGCTGATTACATTAAATAGAGTATTTGACAAGAGTTTATTAATACCATACTGTAGTCAACATCCGTGTGAGGCTATGTTCACAAAAGAAAAGAAAAAGGTTGACAAGAAAGGGAGTAAGAAGGAGGAGATAATTACGGTGGAAGTTTAAGATGGTAATCATCAAAAAGTACGATCGAGATGCGAGTGGAAGAAAACTGTAAGATTCTCTGTCTATGTCTGCATCTCCTCTGTGGAGGAGGAGAAGAAGGTGGAGGAATCTCTCACTTTAAATGAGATTAGGGAGATGCGTAAAATATGTGAAACAGTGCAAACTTTTGTAGAAAAGCACCACCGAATAAGGCTGTAGCAGTGTGAGCCATGAATCTGTTTAATGACAGTGCAAAATCCTCAAAAGGAGGCAAAAGCAAGTGGCATTGGATAGGTTCCTTGTTAAAGCTGCATGAAAAGAAGAAGATTCCATTAAGCCAATAGGTAACAGTGATTCCGTTAGTGATAGTGAAAGTCGTCCTACAGAATCACCCTCCTCTTTCTCACACCAGCCACGAAGGTTTTCAAAGGTAAATGTGGTTAATTTATTTTTATCATTTTGTATTATATGACAGTATTGTAATCATTTTTATATGAATATTTTTGGATTGTGGAACGAATCATCTGAGTTTCCATCATTTCTTATGGAGAAAGTCACTTTGATATACAAGTGCTTTGGATTACAAGAATGTTTCCAGAATGAAATATGTTCACGAACCAAAGTTTTACTGTATTGCGCTTCTGGCCTATTATATCACTGTGGGATCTTGGGATTTCTGTTCATTGGGCTGGATCCTTGGGTTCCATGTCTTTCTCTTTAAAAATCTATTCATCTTTTTTGTTTTTTTGCTAATGTACAATCTCAGGGAACTTTCTAAGCAAGACAATCCTTAGATACTCCATGCCTTATGTATTTAACTACCACATTTGGTCTGTTCTGGATTCAGAACCATTTCTCCTTAGAACAATGAAGGCATTGTTCCCTTGTTTCCCAGAACCTAGCGTTGCAAAGCAATTTGATGTCACTCTGATTGGCCTTATTTGGATATTACTTCTTCCTAGAAGCTTTAAAGATCTTCTGTGTAATTTCAGTGTTTATAAAATTTCCATAAAATTTCCCAGGATCTTATCCATGTATCCAACTTGACTTTGGAAGGGTCTTACAAATGGATCTCTGGAAAACATCATTTGCATTTATTGAATAATATTCTTGCATCTCTCATGTTTCTCTCTCTCTCTCTTACTGGAACTTCTTTTAATCAGGTTTGGACCTCTTGAACTGAGTCCTTGTATTTCCTTATCTTTTCTATAATATTTACATTTTTAAAGTTCTGCTCTACAGTAGATTTTCTTGATAACTTTCAGCCATTCTACTTCATTTATCTGGATACTTTTTTTGTCCTGATTTTTCCCCCCAGGAAAAATTTTATTTTTTCTTTAAATTCCTGTTTTATGAATCAATACTTTCTTGACTCTCCAGATGTTAGAAGGCTAGTATAATTAACTAATTCTAGAAGGTTGGTATGACCCTACCTAAAGATATCCAATGAACAAAACATATATATATATATATATATATATATATATATATGCAAGAATCCTAAGTAAATTATTAACCAGTCAAATCTAGCTGCTTATTAAAGAAGAGTATTATACAACCAAGTAAAGTTTATATTGGAAATACAAAGATCCTCATTAGGTCATATGAGAAGAACTGTCTGATCATTTCAATTTATGTAAAAAAAAAAAAAAAAAGCATTGTTAAAATTCTGTATCTACTCCCAAGTACAACTGTAACAAATTAGAATTAGAAAAACTGAAGAAAGTTTCCCCAGCATAATATCTCTCATATCAATGACTAATATCAAAATTAATGGCCAAACATTAGGTTTTCTTATTTATAATCTGCACTAATCACTATTACTGTAATATAATATTTCTCTGGAATATCCAGGTAATACAAATAAAAAAAATAAGAATTAAGAAAATGGCAAAGTATATGCAGATGATAGGACTGTCTATCCTAAAATTCTAACGAATTAACGCAAACTCTATTTGAAATAAGACCAATAGGTAAGGAGGCGATATACAAAAATCTGTGCTATAGCACTTTTCACTAATTTGGCAGGCAAATGATAATAAACAAATAACAACACTTGGAGCACCTGGGTGGCTCAGTCAGTTAAGTGTCCGACTCTTGATTTCAGCTCAAGTTATGGTCTCACGTTTGTGAGTTCGAGCCCAGTGTTGGACTCTGTGCTGGCAGTACAGAGCCTGCTTGGGATTCTTTCCCTCTCCCTCTCTCTAAGAATGAATAAATAAACTTAAAAAAATAACATTCAGTGTTGGTGGGATAACAAGGAAGTGATCTCTCTCATATACTATCAGTGGCACTGTGTATTGTTATAACCTCTCGTAAGCCCAATTTTAGAGCCATCAAAGGTTCTAAAAACATCCATTTGTTTTTAAGTTTATTTAGAGAGAAGAGAGAGAGAGTGCATGTGTGAGTGGGGGAGGGGCAGAGAGAGCGAGAATCCCAAGCAGGCTCCACACTCAGCTCACAGCCCCACAAGGGGCTCGATCCCACCATCTTGGTGCCCCTACCTAAGTGTATTTGTAAAAGTTTATTTTTTCTGTGAACATAAAGTGTTTTACCAAAAAAGGTCTAATGGTAAAAGTCTCTGGACACATTTAAAGTGTTCTTTAGGGGCACCTGGGTGGCTCATCGGTTAAGCATCAGACTATTGATTTTGGCCCAGGGTTATGAACTCGAGCATGGAACATGCACTGAGCATGGAGCCTGCTTGGGATTCTGTCTCCCTCGGCCCCTCTCCCTGCTTGTGTGCTCTCTAAAATAAAAATAATATACAGCATTTTTCATACACATAGTAATAAACAGCAGTAAGTAGTGATAGGCACATATTAGATGAAGAGCCAAACTGCCTAGTGTTGCCTCAACTCTCTAGAAGGAGTTGTGTCATCTTGAACAAAGATCTCAGCAGCAGTTTGTACAACTGTAAAATGGGGATAATAATGGCTGCCTATTTCTCTCACTATGCTGTTGTGGAGATCACGTAAAATAAGGGGTATTTAAATGTTTTGAAAAATGTAAAATAGTATGAAAATGAATGAGGGAATAATCAATATTATCACTTAAAACAGTTAAAAATATTGGTTTGATCTCAACTGATTTTTGCAATGTTGTTCTCATGTACTGAATATATAGTTGAGCCATCCTGTTCTGTGTGTGATATTGCTCAATGTTGAGACAGAAATGGTGCTGTGGGATTCAGATTTATAAAATCTTTGGCCCAGAAGTCATATTATAGAAAAACTCTAACTGGGTCAATAGACAGATTCAGCAATTAATTATGTAATTTTCTCGGATGAGACCCCAAAAGGTCCTATTACTGTCTTCTCTTTCCTTTAAACAGGCAATCAAGTTGCCTGAAATTCTTATTCCAATCATTCATATACTTGGGATAAGAACCTGAAGGCTCCTATTAAAATATGATGTGTGAGTGTGAGTTTGGTAACACATTAAATTATTATCATCTATTAGTATTAGTTTGAAAACTGGCTATTAAGTCAGCTAGTGACTCATCTAGCAGAAGAAAGGGATAAAGGCCCTATTCGTTTTAAGATTCAAATGCCTATAAAGGCCCTGAGGTTGAGAAGGTGAGGAAGGAGAGGGCCCAGAGCACGTGGTCAGGCCCGGACCAAGAGAAGTGCTGGAGCCAGAGGGCTGGTTACGAGGCCAGGGACACAGTCCTTGTTGTGTCTGTAACTCCCGTAGGCCTAGCCTTACTCTAAACGTAACGGCAGTAATACTCTTGCCAAAATAATTATTATATGCCTATATGTTAAATGTATCATTACTATACATATTATATGTTCACTGATAAACTGTAAAGTTTATTTTCTACTGGATAAAATTCCACGTACATAGTTTTAGAACAACTACCATTACATATAACTCCCCCCAAGAGCATCTCCTCTCTAGCTGTGGCTGCATAAAATACCATTGGGAATTTTACGATTTTCCCTCCTCTTTTTCACTTGCGCACGGAGCTGCTTATCTAACTACACACCTCTTACCTCTTGCTGTGGCATTTAGCTAATTATAAAAGTCTCTTTAACTCTATTCACCTGTTTTTGTTTGGCTGCCTACCTGGGCCTTTTCCAAGCAGGCAGAAAATCTCCAATCAGTCTGTTATCACAACCAGAATGCAAGAGATTAGTGGCCACGGAGAGAAGCAGAATCAGTTTACATCCTTTCAGGCAAGAGAATGATATTACTTCATAAGCAAGAAATCTGAGGCTCCCTGACCTTAATTTAGAAAGCCTGCAGTTAATAATCACACTAAAGTTGGTTTTACGTGCCAGTTTTTGTTTCCTTTGTTTTTTACAATTTGAGTATCCTTTGTGGTTACCAAAATTATTTGCTGAAAGGCATATATTAACATTTAAATACTTAATAAAATTGGTCTTATACTTTGGATATATCTGAGTTAAAATATACTTTGCGTTAATTTTTTACAAAGGCAATCACACTGCTTGTGTTTATCTAGAGTAGGATTTAGCAACTTGTTGATGGTGACAATGAATACACTGAAAACTCCTTTTTAAATTGAGGAATCAAATGGGTTTTTCATTGTAGTCTGTCAACCCAAATAAAGAATATAGAGATCCCACCAAGAATACACTCTCGCTGCTCCCTGAAAAAGGTCAATTGTTTCTTGAAGGAAAGAGAACTAAACCCAAAAGCTATAAAGTTAGCAAAACAAAAAAAACAACAATGGGATGTGCAGACTGGGGAGAACTGGCACAGGTGACCAGGTCAGTAAGCAGCGGTCTGATGACAGCAAACTGAACTTGGTTTTCCCCCCATAATGAAACACTTAATGAAAACAAATCTAATTAATGCCATAAGCCAAAAAGAACTATATATTATCTTCTCAAGTGTGGTCAGCTTTCACTTGATATTTTACTGAAGGAACAGTATTAGCTGAACTTTAGCTGCTTCAGTGTAATTCACTGTGTTCACTAAAAAGAGTTATCTGAGTCTTCTGACACCTGCTCTCTTTAAGAGAGTGATTTGTGTGCGTGTGTGTGTGGGGGGGGGAGTTGTGATGTGAAATGTGCAGTCCAGCGATGGAGATGATACAGAATGAAAATACAGTGTATGTGCTGAAACAGAAGAGAAGTTACAAGGGAATTTTTTGGTGCCACCAAAGTTTGGGTTTACTAAGATATTTACTTTCAAGGTTCTTTTGGTATTATGCAAATAGAATACTTGGAGGGGGAAAAAAATCCCAAAAAGTCATGTTTGCTACCTCTATGGTGAAAGGAAAAAAATATCTATTGCAGACATGAATTCAGTCTCCCCTGGGTAAGCCTAGAAGAAAAACAATAGAAACATATGGGATGAATTTACAGAAGTTTGAAAAGATGTCTTTGTCTATACCAAGATGGCACGAAGACTACTAGGCTACGTATAGATTTTCTAGATCTATGATACTAATGAGCCATCCTTAAGGCTGTGTTGGTTACATCATGTTTGTTCTTAGCATTTAAACTTTCATCTCTTTTTAAAAATATAAAAATTTAACCAGATTTTAATGACGACTTAAAATATTGCTCTATTCAATTGCCTTTCTTGGGCATTTTTAACTATGAGGTCTCATAGAAATCTTATTTAAAAAGTTAAAGGCAGTGCTGCCTTCAAAAGAGACACTAAATTAGTGAAATATTTTCTCCCACTACAAGTTTTAGGGCCCTTTTAAACTTTTCTAAAAATTATTTCAGTAATTTTTGTTAATCATTATATTAACAGTAGTTGTATACTTAGAGGGTCATAGTACTTGGAAACCTCAGTGACCATGGAATATGTTTAATTTGGTCAGATATTTACTGATAAGGCATCATTAATTTATCTTTTATGAGCAACCTAAAAACCAGGTAATAAGATGCATATCCCACTAACATTCTTAGCAGAAGAAAAGGTATCCTTATGGCCTTATGGTTCTTCTCCAGTTACCTAAGGTGCTTAAGATAATGGGTCTCCTCATGTAACAGAAAAAAAAAAAAAAAGTTACAGGATACAAGAGCTATTTTTTCACATGATGAGACTTTAACTCTGAAACCAAAGTAATATAAAGCATCATACAAAAATTCAAATAGTCTTTTAAATGTGATTTTAAAAGACCTACATGGTAGTAAAAAGTTCATATCTATAACTTAAAATTCTCAAAGCAGCTCTTCTCCAAAGGGCAAAAAAAAAAAAAGGAAAAAGATTGACAGTAATGCTTTATAAGTCTGTTTATAAATTAAATAGTTGAAGCTTACTATGAAAAATAATTGATAGCATTTATGTAACAAGCTGGGTTTTTTTTTTTGTGGGGGGGCGGTAGCTGTGTTAATCATTTTGCAGGGTTTTAAAATTGTTCATTATCAAAAAAGACTCCAAGGTATACTAACAGAATTAAAAAGGACACTTGAATCTTTGTTTTCAGTAACCCCTGAAATATTTTAGGTGTATAGGATTTATTTAAAATAAATTTGGTAAATTACTGATTTATATAGTAAAGACTATTTACTATCATTTATGAAAATAAGGCTCCTATTGATAAAACATTGATAAAAATTTCTCTGAATTTCAAGTTAACATTTACTATTTAGTATATGTCAGGTACTGTAGTAGGTGATTTTTCTTGAATAAAAGCATCCAAAGTGTTGAATTCAAAACTTTCCAGGCAGATAGTCTTCTAAATGTTGGAAATAGGCAGTCATTCATAAATAGTCATTCACACACACACACACACACACACACACACACACAATTATATGTTAGATCTATTATATATTCGTTCATATATATAATTTTGTTTTGGTTAAACTTGTCAAAATGGATGGTAGGAACCATCCTTAAAAAAAAGGCAAACATAAGAATATTGATGATTTAATTAATGCAAACCACCTGATTAAATACCTAGAGCAATCTGTTCTTCAGTGTTAAAAAGATCCGGCTGAAATGTAACTTCTCTAATTCTGATCAGTCTGAGAACTAATTTTTCCACAGCTAAAGGGGTCACTTTAAACACAAAACCCAGCATTGTTTTCTGTGATTAGGTTACTGTAGCTTAAGTCTCTAAACACTAGAATTCCTCACACAGCTGTTAATTGTGGACCAGGAGACTGGCTGACATCTGCTTCTTACTTATTTCGTTAATGGTTCACTTCCAGGTCCTAAAAGGATTGTAGCCTTTCTCCAAAGAGAATGTCGGGTGCATCTATGTCTGTCTTCTACATAGTTGGCTTGTTCTGGTTTGTCACTCTCCATACAATGCAAATCTGAGTGAACTCACATCTGTCACCGATCGACCCAATTCGTGGGCAATCTTTTCCCATCGACCAGGGGTCCCTCCTGGGAACTTAACCATACTTCTTGTCAGCTGGCTGAGGTCCTCTTCTGTCCACTCAGGTGCCTGCAAAATATTATATTTAGAGAATGTTTGCCAAAACATTAATAAGCCTGTGAAACAAACCATTGGTAATTTGTTTTCTACAAAAACCATGACATTATATCCAGTAGTTTAAAGCTTAGAGTTTCGTATTTAACATTAGAATGCAAAGCTCCAGCAGCCTTTTAAATTTTCCTATGTATACCAAATAAGAAAGCAGAAATATTGTGAAGTCAGGCTTTTGAAGACATTAGAAAAAATGTCAGTTTTGCATTAAAGTAGGAACGACTCTCAAAGCCTATGAAATGCACTGTGTGTCACTTCTGCTCTCACAGATGCCTCATATAAGGTTACTCTAAAAGTTCTTAAAGTTTTAAGAAAAATTAGACTTTGATGAAAACAAAACACCTTCAAAGCAAAAATGAAAAGGTGAACAAGTAAATGTGCTGATTTAGAATCAGAACTGAGACCAAGATAGTTTTTGTTCATTCTGTGTAACAGTATTTAATTCTAAAAAGCATGCATTTTCAGAAAGTTTAACTTCTCAAACGCTAGCATTTTATAAAACTTGGAACAGGAATAGAATGAGAAATGCCTATAACCAAAACTTAAACTGTTGCAAGTCCATGCAAAGCAACACTTCATTTCTGAGAAGGTAAATAGCTTCTAAAACTTGATTTGTTAAACTGAATTAACAAATACCCAAAAGATTAAAAAATCTTTTTTCCAAGAGGAAAAATTCTAAGAGCAAGCATATTCTCTGCATTTTGTCAGCACTGCTACTTGGTCAAACCTGAAGCTGAGCAAAGCAAAAGAAACTATCATCAAGTAACAAATAACCACGTCATGATGATTTTACATTAGATTTTAGCACTAAACTACTCCCTACCGGAGGCGGCAGCCACTCTGGTATTAAACAATACTCTAGGAGTCAGCAGAGAAATGGAGGAAGCCCACCTTATTTTCTTTAATTAAAAAGAAAGAAACAAGAAAGAAGGGAACCTTGGAGACAAATACCTTTTCTAATCACCATTTCCGATAATGAACAGCATACATCAGGCCGTTTGCATTACAGAACCGTCAGCACAGAACAACAGTCAGAGGTGAGTGACCCCAGGGACTATCTCCACCGCTACAGCAAAGCTTCTCCCTGACACTAATCCTCGCTGTCATTCTCCCACTGTGCTCTAACCGCACTGACATCCGCCTGCCTCACTGCAAGCTTAACGGGGCCCTTCCTGACTTTTTACTGTCTCCCCCAATCAATGGCTCAAGCGTGCTCTTTTCACCATGTCCAAACGGCAGCTTCTCTCGTAATCAAAGCGCACTGCCCCTGTTAAAGGGCTTTCCGAAAGGCGCTCCCATTTGCATTCATTTGCAAAGCAAACTACTTTTATTCACTTTGTTCTGCTATCAAGAATGTTCCCTGAAGCAGATAAATTGGCATAAATACAACCTGCCACTTAAGAGTCAGGAAATAATAGCCAATAGTAGGGAGGATTTTATCAATCATTCTATTTTGTTTCCACTAAAAGCTGAAAGCCTCAAACATATTCATCAGTACAACCCATACGATACAGGCATAAATTCACTTCTATAAAAAGGTAGCCCACGTAGGGTATGGTCAGAATTTCTTTGATATTTAATGAATATCAGAAATCTAATGCTCCTTATCAGATAATTTGAAAATTTACACTGAAGCTCTTTTCCTTCTTTGTGTTTGTTTGTTTCCCCTTTATTTAGGGGAAAAATTAATATACAGACATTAGAGGGGGCATAACTGGATTTTTAAGGAAATACTTTTCTTTCTCAAAAGCCGACACCTTAGTAAACTAATTCTTTAAAAGTAATTTAGATTTTTAATAGATTGGCCTTCCAAATATGCTGCATATATGAACAATGGGCATTAAAAATCAATCAGATTTTAATTCTTTGTTAATAAGATGAATCTAAAAGGACAGTGCCACTTTTTTTTTCCCCCCCTGGGAAGGGAAAATTTTAAGTGTTTGGACTGATATTTAGAAAAACCATCTACTGCTATGACAGTCTTTCCTTTTAGTTTCATAGTTATTTCATGGCTGTGATTTTCATTATTAATATAAAAAAAACTGGATCGATAATAACTAGGCCCATAATCTGAAATCTTTGAAAGAAATCCTTTTAGCAATTCATTATCCTCTCTCCTACCGCTGTAAGGCACTTTGGTGAATGTGTAATTCCTCAGCAATAGTTAGTTGTGTCTTTAGAAGCAACAGAGCCTACTGTGATCCAGCTCCTACAGCAGCCGTGAGGGTGGCCATGGTGGGAATGTATTCTCCTTGTTCTAATCTGGAGCCAACTGTAGCTGTGAAAGTCAAATGAATGCATACGCATACTGCTTTGCCACTTAAAACCATGTGTGTCCAATATTACTGAGACACCGGGCCAAAAATTCATCTCTACAGTAAAGTAATGGAAGATACCACATGGTGTGGGGACAGCTGTTGTGACTACACCAGCATTCCAATTTTGCATCAGAAAAGCCCCACTCTTGGAATAAATCTCCATACTAAATAAAAAATAAAAAGTAAGTTTCCAAATTATTCACGATTTTTATGTAATGATCCCCAACTATATCAGCTAAAGTAAGAGCTGATATGAAAATTTAAATTGTATTCCCAAATAATATCCCTTTGGGAGAGATTTTTGTCATAAAGCCACATATGTTCAAAGATTTGATGCTTTTGAAAATCCTTACTATTCTTGGGGGATAGGAGTTGGAGGCTGTAGGGGAAAAGCACACTCTATGTTTTGAGTAACCTACAGGCACCGGTCCCCTCAACAGCTGTAGACCATAAAATGTTAATTACAAAGTATCGTGCAATTTATTTGGTACTGAAAACTTATGGCCAAATTAAAAGAAATCTTATATGTGCTTATTTATTATATTTTCGTACTTTAAGGACAAGAGATCCATTTCTAACAGTAAAACTCACTAATGAATATTTCTATTCACATGACCTATTAATGATCATTATTTATATAATTATTTATAAAAGTTACAATTTTGGATTAAACAGTTTTTAGTAGATTCAACTCAATTCATAAATTCTTAGAAATTTTACCTAAGAAATAATGTCCTTGTAAATAGCATCACCCAGTTAAAATATCAGATATTATCAGATCTAATAATATGCACCTAGTAATGTGGATGGCAGATCTAATAATCTACCTTCCAAATCCACATTCTATACTGATTTTGTGTTTCAGAATGTATACCTGACTTTCACCTATACAGATTTCCTTTCCAATTTAAATTGAGCAGTTAAGTTCCCTTGACTATGTATGTGGAAATACTGTATGTAAAAAAAAAACCCAGGGGCGCCAGATGGCTCAGTTGGTTAGAGTCCAGCTTTGGCTCAGGTCATGATCTCAGGTTCGTGAGTTCGAGCTCCCTGTCAGGCTCTGTGCTGAGAGCTCAGAGCCTGCTTCAGATTCTGTGTTGCCCTCTCTCTGCCCTCCTCCGCTTGTTCTCTCTCTCTCTCTCTCTCTAAAAAATAAAGAAACATTAAAAAAGAACCAAACAACAAAATTAAAAGCAAATTAACACTGTCGCAACGACCAAGTATATAAGCAGTACACTCTTTACACAATACGAGCCAGTGAGATGATGTCAAACTACCATGATGGGTCACGTGAAGTGTGAGCTGCACTCTAGTTCGGCACGACAGGACTACAGATGGGTCAGCAACGGATAGAGAGAAGAAGGTTCTACACCTGGCTCTTTACTACAGGCCATGCATAGAGTTCAAATTTCATTTTACCTCCTTTTGGGGGAAGCAACAGTAAATAACCCCCCCTTGAGAAAGACACAAGGATTTTGATCTTTTAAAAACTATTTTATGCCACGAAGTGCTGTGGTGATTGGACACACAGTGAACGATGATACTCCGGGATTGCTCTGGGGTAGGCAACGGCAAGCTGTAAAGGGCTTGAGGTGGGAGCACGTCTAGGATGCTTGAGGAATATTGAGATGAGCAGGGGAGCTGGAGGAAAGTAAGCAAAGGGGGCAGGGAGGGGAGATCAGGCCAGAGAGGTAAGAAGATAAAATCATATAAGGACTTAGAGGCCACTGCAAGGACTCTGGCTCATTTACTCTGCATGATACATGCAGAGTGATGATACCTGATTTACTCTGCATGATAAAGCTACTGGAGGGATATTTTTAAATTGAGGTATAATTACATATATTAGTTTCAGGTGTACAGCACAATGATTTGATGTGTATGTATAGTTAACCCTTGTTTGAACAACATGGGTTAGAACTACACGGGTCCACTTATACACAGATATTTTTTTTTTTTTTTAACAAATACAGTACAGTCCTATAAGTATATTTTCTTTTCCTTATGATTTTAATAACATTTGTTCTCTAGCTTACTTTATTGTAAGAATATATAATACATACACAATATGTGTTAATCGATGTGTTTATGTTATCAGTAAGGCTGCTTTCTAGGCAACAATACTCTATTAGTAGTTAAGTTTTTGGGAAGTCAAGTTATAAGTGGCTTTTCAACTGAGCACAAGGTGGGAGTGAGTGAGTGGGCTGGCACCCCTAACCCCCACGTTATTAAGGAGTCAACTGTATTAAGAAATGACCACAATAAGTCTAGTTAACATTTGTCACCACATATAGTTACAGAATTTCGTTTTCTTGTGATGAGAACTTTAAAGATGTACTCTTAGCAACTTCCAAATATATGATACAGTATTAATTATAGTTGTCATGCCATAAATTACATCCCAGGACTTTATTTCTTTATATGAAAAAATGTTTTTAAGTTTCTTTATCTTTGGTGGGGGGAGGGGCAGAGAGAGAGGGGAGAGAGAATCCCAAGCAGGTTCCATGCTACCAGTGCAGAGCCTGCCACAGGACAGGACTTATTTTGTAACTGGAAGTTTGTACCTTGTGATCTTCTTCATCCATTTCACCTCCTCCCTCCCCTCCTCCTCTGGCAACAACCAATTTGTTCTCTGTATCTATGAGCTTGGTTTTATTCTGTTTTTAGATTTCAATATAAATGCGATCACATGGTACTTGCCTTACTCTGATTAATTTCACTTAGCATAATGCCCTCAAGGTCCATCATGTCACAAATGGCAACACTTCCTTTTTTAGTGACTAAATAGTATTTCCTTGTGTGTATGTGTTTGCATCACATTTTCTTTATCCATTCATCTGTCAATGGCACCTTGTTTCCATTGTTTCTATTGTAAATAATGCTGCAGTAAATGTGGATGTGCATCTATCTTTTTGAGTTAGTATTTTCAGTCTCCTTCAGATAAATAACCCAGAAGTAGAACTGCTGATCCATACAGTAGTTCTAGTTTTAATTTCTTGAGGAATCTCCATTCTGTTTTCCATAGTGGCTGCATCAATTTACCTTCCCACCGACAGTGCCCACAAAGCTTCCCTTTCCTCTGGTCCTTGCCAACATGTTACTTCTTGTCCTTTTGATACTAGCCATTCTAACAAATGTGAGGTGGTATCTCATTGTGATTTTGATGTGCATTTCCTTGATGATGAGTGATGTTGAGCATTTTTTTCATGTACCGGTTGGCCACCTGTAGGTCTTCCTTGGGAAAATGTCTATTTAGATCCTCTGTCCATTTTTAATCATTGTTTTTCTGCTATTTAGTTGTACTGAGTTCTTTAGTCTTTTGGATAGTAACTGTTAATTGGATATAGGATTTGCAAATATTTTCTCCCATTCAGCACACTGCCTTTTCATTTTGTTGGTTTCCTTTGCTGTGCAGAATCCTTTTAGTTTGATGTAGTCCTACTTGTTTATTTTTGCTTTTGTTGCCTTTATTTTAGTGTCAGATCCAAAAAGTCATTGCTAAGACTTTGTCAAGGAGGTCATGCCTTTGTTTTCTTCTAGGATTTTTATGATTTCAAGTCTTAAGTCCAAGACTTTTTTTAAAAATTATTTAAGGACTTTACTAACAGTTGCTAGCTGTTTGTTGGCCTTTTTGGAAAATCAAGTTGTAAACTTTTATTAAAAAATGAGGTTCTTGGGGCACCTGGGTGGCTTAGTCGGTTAAGCGTCCGACTTTCGCTTGGGTCATGATGTTGCGGTTCGTGGGTTCGAGCCCCGTGTCGGGCTCTGTGCTGACTGCCAGCTCAGAGCCTGGAGCGTGTTTCAGTCTGTGACTCCCTCTCTCTCTGACCCTTCCCTGCTCACGCTGTCTCTCTCTCTCTCCTAGAAATAAATAAAACATTAAAAAAAAAATGAGGTTCTTGGGGCACCTGGGTGGCTCAGTCGGTTAAGCATCCAACTTTGGCTCAGGTCATGATCTCACAGTTCGTGGGTTCAAGCCGCGCATCGGGCTCTGGGCTGACAGCTAGATCAGAGTCTGGAGGCTGCTTCAGATTCTGTGTCTCCCTTTCTCTCTCTCTGACCCTTCCCTGCTCATTCTCTCTCTCTCTCTCTCAGAAATAAAACATTAAAAAAAATTTTTTTTAAATGAGGTTTTTAAAAATCTCAGCTTGGAGTGCCTGGGTGGCTCAGTTGGTTAAGCGTCTGACTTCAGCTCAGGTCACGATCTCACGGTTTGTGGGTTCAAGCCCCACATCGGGCTCTGTGCTGACAGCTAGCTCAGAGTCTGGAGACTGTTTCAGATTCTGTCTCCCTCTCTCTCTAACCCTTCCCTGCTCACTCTGCCTCTCTCTTTCTCTTTCAGAAATAAATAAAAAACATTAAAAAAAATCTCAGCTTGATCAGTTATGAAACAATTTAAAAACCTTTAAAGGTGTATTGAGAAAACTAGCTTTTTTTTTTTTTAACATGTCTGTGATTACCAAAAAATGATGTCTTTGGGTAAAAATAATAAAAGCTCCAAGCTGCATAGATAATGCAGATAGTTCTATTTATCTGGTAAATGGGCAAAAAGCAACAAGCACTTAGGGTCTTCAGCTTCAATCCTTTGCTTATTTCTTATTGCTGGAATTTCATATTCATTTCTTCTTGTTGGATGACTCAGCAGGATGATGGTACAGATGGTAAACTGGCATTTACTTAGCCCCACCCTGCTCAGACTTGGGACAGATTCTCAGCTGGTGGCTCAGTTGCTTTTGTCTGCCATCTTGCAGTTTAGGGTTTTTGTCCATCTGCCTTGGTAACTGAAGTTGTGGAGGTACTGGCAAATTGGGTTGCCCTTGGTCTCATCTCCCTGATTTTCCTTATCATCTTTCTTCATCTCCTGCCCTGCACAGGTGCTCCCTGGGGGGGTTATTCTTTATGACAGTCTGGTACACAAATGCATCTTCCTTGGTATCATTCTTCTTGATGAAACCATATCCATTTCTTACACTGAACCATTTTATGGCTCCCACATCCTCTGTTGCAATGGCCTTCTAGTTCCCGCCAGCAGGCACTGCTGATGTGAGACCACCGCCCGGAGTGCGGAGCTTGGTGGTGGCACATGGGCCGGGGTGGCGGGCTGGGGTGATGGGCGGCTGCTGGTCTCTGCCTCACTGCTCACGACTGCGGTGATGGTGATGGGGGCCAGCTGCAGCTACCAGGGTGTGGTGGTAACTCCAGGCTTCTCTGGGATCTGCCCTCTGCTCCTGCTACCTATGGAGTTCAGGTGTTTAATCCATTTTAATTTTTGTTTAGGTGTAAGTGGTATAAAATAGTGGTCTGGGCTCATTCTTTTGCACGTGGCTATCCAGTGTTTCCAACATCACTTATTGAAGGGTCTGCCCATTCCCCACTGGCTTCTTTATCATGAATTCTTTGAGCATATGTTTGTGGGCTTATTTCTGGGCCCTCTTCCTCCACTAATCTCTGTGTCTCTTTTATGCCAGTACCACACTGTGGTGATTACTATAGCTTTGTAATGCGGTTTGAAATCAGGGAGCTTGATGCCCTTAGCTTTGTTCTTTCTCAACACTGCTTTGGCTATTCAGGGTCTTTGTGGTTCCATACAAATTTTAAAACTGTTCTGTGAAAAATGCCACTGAAATTTGGATAGGGACTGCGTTGAATTGATAGATTGCTTTGTGTCGTCTGGGCATCTTAACAATATTAATTCTTCCAACCCACAAGCACAGAGTATCTTTCCATTTGTTTGTGTCTTCAGTTTCTTTCACAGAATATTTTATAGTTTTCAGTGGACAGGTCTTTCCCTTGGTGAAATTTATTCCTAGGTATCTTATTCTTTTTGATGCAATGTAAATGGGATTGACTTCTGGAGGGATTTTTTCCCTTCAGTTGGTTGTGTACTTTGTTTGCTGAGAGTTTATTTACAAAGGTGTGGGTGGAGGGGGACGACATGAGATAGTGCAGCTAATAGTGCTGAGAGCTAAAACCTGGAAGAGAAGATGCTCAGCCAAAGAGCTGGCTTCCTTACAAGGTGCTAGCAGCATCAGGTGAGGGATGAAGCTGGCACAAGATGACCACTTCCTGAACCACAGTTGGGACTAGCAGCAATTTCTAATTAAATCTGTGATGCAGAGTAATATGGGATATGATAAGCCTGTCTCAGGTCTCTAATGGTAGTACTAATCTCGGTCATTTTCCTAGGAAAGCAGTAATGTTGTTGATTTAGTATGTGGGCATACCCTTTCTCAGCTGGGGTTCCTTGTCTGAACCATAAAATACAGAAAATTATTCAAATGACATTTTTTCAATTCTCCCAAGGATGGTACATAACTAGCACAGGAAAGAAGTTAATTTCCTTACATACAAAAGATGTATAGGACCTCACTCATAAGACCTCATTTACCCTTAATCACTTCTGTGAAGGCCTCATCTCCATATAGTCACATTGGAGGGTTAGGGCATCAGTGTGTGAAGCGGGGAAGCACAATTCAGTCCACAATAAGGAGTAAATAAAAACTGAAACAAAAGTCCACAATGTGCGCCTCACCTTAACTGCATTAACTGCTATCCTGCTTAAACGGCTCATGGTCACAGTACCCATTGTCCTACAATATCTCATGGTGGTCATGGACTCTGGTTCAATGAATGATAAAATTAAGTAGTTGGCACTTAAAAATTATCTTGATAAAATGGAACCCCATGGGCCCATTAAAATAGTTAATATGGTCCAGTGTATATTAAAACACGGCCTTTAATGACTGAAACCCATTACACAAGACACACTTAGAGAAGGGGTGATTATCCCCACTGCTTTGCCATTTGATAGCTCAGTTTGGCCTGCTCCTGAATGAATGAATGAATGAACGGTGCGTCCTGGTAGATTACCTCAAGCCTATGCTGTGGGCCTCATTAAGGTCCCCATAGCCAATATTGTTGTGGTTACTGACTTCATCCAATTGGCAACTGGTAAATATTTTGCTGTTACAGGTTTAGTGACTGTTTTGTTCAGTGGCTAACAAAACGGCCTCTGGACTGCAGCTTACCTCCCCTCCGAAGTACAATATCCTTCTATCCAGCTACCATGGGGGCCTCATCAGTCTTGTCCTTACACACAGTCACTAGGGACAAGATCTTAACTGCTTCCTGCTTTCTCCAGGAAGGCAGGTGTGACATGACATTGATGACTTCTTCCCATGAGGAGATTCATTTCACATACTCATTCAAGACATACAAAGGAGCTCACCAAAAGAAAATGGGCCACTGCCTCATATAAAGTGTAAGGTCTTGCCACCTTGGTTAAAGTCTTGAAAATTAACTGGTAAACTGAGAGGGCTGCTCCACCCATAATGCTGTCCAGAAACAGCTATGGGTTCTCTCACACCCACACCTTCTTTAGGCCTTTCTGTGCTCTGGAGGAAGCACATTTCTCCTTTACATATCTTACTTAAGTCCTTTATGCTGTTTGCTGCAAACTGGCTCTCCTGGAGTAGGGTCCCCTTTAACAAAGGGCTCAAGAATCCATCCAAATTGCAAAATAACAGACACTCCTACTCCTGTTAGTGCCCCCCAGGGACTCTTTCACTCTAGACGTTTTGGCGACTTTCTGTCAGCGTCAGAATACCATTTATATAGACACGATAACTTTAAAATGGTAAAACCATAAATATTTGAGTTTTGCTAAAATTAAACTTTTCATCTTCTTTTTTGTTTTTTTAAATATTTTTTTTAATGTTTATTTACTTTTGAGAGACAGAGCACAAGCCAGGGCAGGACAGAGAGAGAGGGAGACGCAGAATCTGAGGCAGGCTGTCAGCACAGAGCCTGACACAGGGCTCGATCCCTCAAACTGCGAGATCATGACCTGAGCTGAAATCAGACACTCAACCAACCGATGGAGCCACCCAGGAGCCCCTAAACTTTTCCTCTTTAAAAAAAATTTTTTAACGTTTTTATTTTTGAGACAGAGAGACAGAGCACGAGCAGGTAAGGGACAGAGAGAGAGAGGGAGACACAGAATCTGAAGCAGGCTCCAGGCTCTGAGCTGTCAGCACAGAGCCTGATGTGGGGCTCAAACCCAGGGACTACGAGATAATGACCTGAGCTGAAGTCGGATGCTCAACCGACTGAGCCACCCAGGTGCCCCTAAACTTTTGGTCTTTTAAAGAAACTATTTAAAAAATGAAATAAAGCCAAAAAGTAGGTGCAAATATTCCATAACACGTATCAGACAAAAGGTTTGTATCACAGTTTATCCCTTCTCCTACTGATGGACATTTATTTGGGTAACTGCCAGCTCTTGGTTATCATGTATCATTATTATTATTAAAGTTTATTTATTTAGAGAGGGAGAGAGTGCACCCATGGGCACACACATGCATGTACAAGTGGGGGAGGGGCAGAGAGGGAGACAGAGTCCCAAGCAGGCTATGCACTGTCAGTGCAGAGCCCGCTGCAGCACTCAAGCTTATGAACCGTGAGATGGTGACCTGAGCTGAAGTTGGGCACTTAACAAACTGAGCCACTCAAGTACCCCTATCATGTATTACAAATACAGCTGCTTGGACATTTATTTATGACTCATTGTGGTCATATGTTTTAATTCCTTTTGGATAAATACCTAGTGGTGGAATTGCTAAGTCATAGGGAAGGTATACATTTTATAAGAAACTATGTAAGTATTTTTCCAAACAAGTTGTATTGTTTTCGTTCTAACCTGCAATGTATGAAGGGCCCCTCCAGGTACTCACCCACACTTGATATTACCAGTTGTTTTAGTTTTGACCATCCTGGTGGGAATGAAATGTGTTTTATTTTGGTAATAATTTGCATTTCCAGGATTACAAATGATCTTGAGTATCTTTACATATGTTTACTGACCTACTCAATATCTACTTTAATGAAGTGCGTGTTCATGTCTTTTGCTTATATGTTAATTGGGTTAAGAGTTCTTTATATTTTGTGGACTTAAGATCTTTGTCAAAAATGTTTTAGGAATATTTTCTTCCATTCTGTAACTTGTACTGTCATTTAAAATCCTTTAACTTTTAGCCTGAAATAATTTCAGACTTCTAGAAAAGTTGTAAAAACAGTATGGAGTTCCCATAAGCTCTTAATCCAGCTAACTATGATGTTAATATACTTTTATTGAAGTATAAGGGACATATAACATTATTATAGTTTCAGGTATATAACACAATCATTCAATATAATGCAAATTGTTTATTACAGTATGTTTAATTAAATCAGTCACCATACAGTTACAATTTTTTCTTTCAATAAAAACTTTTAAGATCTATTTTCTTAGCAACTTTCAAATGTTCAATAGTGTATTAACAATAGTTACCATGTCCTATATTACATCTCTATAACTATTTATTTAATGTTTACTTTTGAGAGCGAGCAAGACAGAGCATGAGTGGGGGTGGAGCAGAGAGAGAGGGAGACTCCAGGCTCTGAGCTATCAGCACAGAGCCCAATGTGTGGCTTGAAACCCACGAGCCGTGAGCTCATGACCTGAGCTGAAGTTAGATGCTTAACCGACTGAGCCAGATGCCCCTATAACTAATTTATTTTAAACTGGAAGTTTATACCTTTTGGCTCCCTTTATCCACTTTACATACCCTCTACCTCTTGCAACCAACCATCAGTTTGTTCTCTGTATCTATGAGCCTGTCTTAGATCTTACCATCTATGTTTTATGTTCAAGTCTTTAATCCATTTTGAATTAATTTTTGTGTGTGGTGAAGATACATACACATTTTAGGACTGTGTTCTAGTTCTATGAAAAATGCCATTGGGATTTTAATAAGATTGCATTGACTTGATAGATTGCATAGTATGGACATTTAAAAAATATTAATTCTTCCGATCTATGAGCATGGTATATTTTTCTATTTGTGTCTTCTTCAGTTTTTTTCATCAATGTTAATATAATAGACAGTATTTAGGTCTTTTGCCTTGGTGGTTAAATTTATTCCTAGGTATTTTATTCCTTTTGTGTAACTGATTTTTGTATTCTGAGGCTTTACTAAGTTTGTTCATTGGTTCTTAATAGTAGTTTGGTGGAGTCTTTAGGGTTTCTAAAATACATAATATTATGTCATCTACAAATAGTGACAGTTTTGCTTCTTCCTTTCCAAATTGGATGCCTTTTATTTGTTGTCTAATTGCTGTGACAAGCACGTCCAACATTATGTTGAATAAGAGCGGGAAAAGTGGGCATCCTAGTCTTGTTCCTGATCTCAGAGGAAAAGCGTTCACTGCTGAGCATGATATTGGCTGTTACAGTTGAATAGGATGTTAGCTGAGTATTAGTTGTGGGCTTATCATATATGACCTTTAATATGCTGAGGTATATTTCCCTCTATACCTACTTCATTGAGAATTTTTATCATGAATGGATGCTGAATTTTGTCAAAAGCTTTTTCTGCATCTATTGTGATAACTCTACTCTTATTTTTTAAATGTGGCATATCACGTTGATTTGGTTTGCAGATGTTGAATTGTCCCTGCATTCCTGGAATAAATCACACTTGATCATGGTGTATGATACTTTTGATAAATTGTTGAATTTGGTTTGCTAATGTTTTGTTGAGGATTTTTTAAAGTTTACTTATTTGGAGACAGACAGAGATATGTGAGTGGGCGAGGGGCAGAGAGAGGGAGAGAGAGGATCCCAAGCAGGCTCTGAACTGCCAGTGCAGAAGCTGATGCCAGGCTTGAACTCATGAAACTGTGATATCATGACCTTAGCCAAAACCAAGAGTCAGACACTTAACCAACTGAGCCACCCAGGCTCAATCCTCCTGTTTGGGGGGGCGGGGGGGATGATTTTTACATTTACCATCATGAAGGATATTATACTGGCTTGTAATTTTTTCTTGTTCCATACTTGTCTGCTTTTGGTTTCAGGGTACTGTTTTATTTTTTCGAAGAGTCTAAGAAGGATTGGTATTAATTCCTCTTTGATTTTTTGATAGAATTCACCAGTGAAGCCATTGGGTCCTGGACTTTTGTTTGTTGCCAGATTTTTGACTAATGACTCAATATCCTTACTAGTAATAGATCTGTTCAGATTTTCGATTTCTTTTTATTATTATTATTTTAATTGTTTAACATTTTTGTTCATTTTTTGAGAGACAGAAAGAAACTGTGAGCAGGGGAGGGGCAGAGAGAGAGAGGGAGACAAAGAATCTGAAGCAGTCTCCAGATTCTGAGCTGTCAGCACAGAGCCCGATGTGGGGCTCAAACTCATGATCATGACCTGAGCTGAAGACTGCTGCTTAACTGACTGAGCCACCCAGACACCCGTGTTTCTTTTTTCTTAAAGTAAGCTCTACACCCAACATTGGGCTTGTACTCACGACCCCGAGATCAAGAGTCAAATGCTGTATCAACTGAGCCAGCAGGCACCACTCAGATTTTCTATTTTTTCATGACTCAGTCTTGGTCAGTTGTATGTTTCTAGGAATTCACCCATTTCTTTTAGGTTGTCCAATCTGTTGGTGTAGAACTGTTCAAAGTCTCTTATGAACCTTTGTACTTCTGTGGCATAAGATGTAATATCTCCTGTTTCATTTCTGTTTTGTGTCCCTTTTTCTTGGTGAATCTATGTAAAGGTTTGCTAATAAACCTTTTATTTGCAATAAAACAGATTTATTGCTATGAAGTTCCCTTAAAGCCTGCCATGATGGTAGAAGGCATTCAGATCAACCTCAACTCTATGGTTGTTATGGATGACCACATTGCTACAGATATTTCCTGTGGATACAGGCAGAAACTGTACCATTGGTAATGCATCCGGTGACACCTGGGGGTGGTGGAACAGGCATAAAAATGCTGGTATTCTGGCTACTGCTACTGCTCTCTGACCCAAGAGTCATGTCTTCTACCAGTGTCCTGGACACTGTGGCTAACTTGTTAGTCTACAAATGGGGTGAAATTTTAGACCCTTCACAGTTGTTGACAGTTTATGCCTTTTCATTCTTAAAAAGCAGGAGTTTTTAATTTTTATGAAGTACAACTTACTAACATTTTTCTTTTATGGTAAGTGATTTGAGTGTGCCTGTTAGGATGAGATAGAGTCAAGGTTCATTGTCTATTTCACATGGATGTCCAGTTGATTCAGTATCATTTGCTGAAGACTATTCTTTACCCATATGAACTGCCTCATTATCATTGTTAAAAAGCAATCAATTGCATTTAATTCAGGATCTTCTGTCTGTTACATTGGTCTACTTTTCTCTTGTGTTACTGTGTGCCATATAATTTCCAGTATACAGATATATTTAAGATGTAGCACATCACAATGTGTTTTGTTTTGCATTAAACCTATTTTAAATTACAAAGAAACATTCAATCCATTTAAATTTTATCCCAGTGTGTAGAATAATGCCTGATCATGCATGCAAAGGACCTAACTCATGACATCTAGTGTTTGTTGCATGTCCTGTCTCCCCACCCGCCCCCATCTTCTTTATGACAATGCTGCTGTGCACGTATCCCTTTGAATTAGCATTTTTGTATTCTTGGGTAAATACCTACTAGTGCAATTGCTGGATCATAGGGTAGTTCTATTTTTAACTTTTTCAGGAATCTCCATACTGTTTTCCAGAGTGGCTATACCAGTTTGTATTTTTACCAATAATGTAAGAGGGTTCCCCTTTTTTCATAACCTCACCAAAACTTGTTTCTTGGTTGCTCATTTTAGCTATTTTGACAGGTGTGAGATGGTATCTCATTGCACTCTTGATTTGTATTTCCCTGGTGATAAGTGATGCTGAGCATCTTTTCATGTGTCTGTTGGTCATCTGGATGTCTTCTTTGGAAAAGTGTATTTCTTAACTGGACTATTTGTTTCTTGGGTGTTGAGTTTGATAAATTCTTTATAGATTTGGATACTAACCCTATATCAGATGTCATTTGCAAATATCTTCTTACCTTTTAGTTTGCTGATTGTTTCCTATGAAGAAACTTTTTATTTTGACGAAGTCCCAATAGTTTATTTTTGCTTTTGTTTCCCTTCCCTGAGGAGACCTATTTAATAAGAAGTTGCTACAGCCAATGTCAGACAGGTTACTGCCTGTGTTCTACTTTAGGATTTTAATGGTTTTAGGCCCCACAGTTAGGTCTTTAATCCATTTTGAACTTTTTAGTGTATGGTGTAAGTGGCTTAGTTTCATTCTTTTGCATGTTGCTGTTCAGTTTTTCTGACACCATTTGTTGAAAAGACTATCTTTTTCCCATTGGATATTCTTTCCTGCATTGTTGAAGATTAATTGACCAGATAATTGTGAGGTTCATTTCTGGGTTTTCTATTCTGTTCCACTTATCTATGTGTCTATTTTGTGTGGAAACAGCCCAAGTGTCCATCAACTGATGAATGGATGAGGAAGATTTGGTATATACATACAATGGAATATTACTCAGCCATAAAAAAGAATGAGATCTTGCCATTTGCATCCACATGGATGGAACTAGAAAATATAATGCTAAGTGGAATAAGTCAGTTAGAGAAAGACAAATACCATCTGATTTCACTCATGTGGAATTTAAGAAACAAAATAAATGAGCAAAGAGAAAAAAAAGAGAGAGAGGCAAACCAAGAAACAGACTCTTAAGTATAGAGAACAAACTGATGGTTACCAGAGGCGAGAGGGCTGGGGGGTTGGGTTAAGTAGGTGATGGGGATTAAAGAGTGCACTAGTGATGAGCACCAGGTGCTGTATGAAGTGGTAGATCATTATATTGTACACTTGAAACTAATATTACACTGTATGTTAACTAACTGGAATTTGAATACGAACTTAAAAAAAGTTCCTGGTGAAAAAAAGTATTCTGGACAAAACAGAAAAAATTAAGATCCAACTTTTACCAAATCATTTACATATAAATACAAAGACACACACACACATAGCATTATATATGTATACATTATATACATACATGTATTTACTATATTAGTTAGAAAGGAAGACTTTGAAAATGAGCACTGGTAAATTTATATTAGACAATTTATATTCAGTCATTGGTTTCTGTTTTTTATATGCTGAAAGGTATAAAAATGTTTTTTAAAGAATTACAGTGCTGCTCACTGCCTGAAGCTTTGCTGTTTTCCGAACAATGCAGAAGAGTGAAATGTAGAAAGTCAGTTATGTGCATCACTATTACACTATTTAGGATAAAGGAAAATCATTTCAAGACTAACATCATGTTAGTAGAAAAATTTTAGAACATGACCATGGCTTTAAGACCTCCTGAAAAAGCAGTTAATATTACTTTTTTTGGTGGAAATGAATTAGTCTACCAGCTTGTCAGTCATGCTTTGAAATTCAAGTTCTAAAACTAACATAATTTAAAATTAGAGAAGATTAGATACATGGTAATGGGAGGTAGCTTTTAAAAGTTATTTAGTTTGATTACCTAAGTTAGGATAAGGCCACACTTAATGCATTTAATAATGATTTTTTTATATATCTATTTTTTATTAAGATCTAAATAGCACACTATAAATTCACCTACTTAAAGTATCAAATTCAATGTTTCTTAGTATATCCAATCAATGTTAAAATGCTTTCATTATCCCCAAGAGAAATATTTTACCTAGTGTCACCCCCTTGGCCCCAACCTCCTTTGCCCTAGGCAACCACTAATCTACACTGTGTCCCCTAAAGTTCCCTAGTCTGGATATTTCATGTATACAGTATGTGGTCTTTTATAACTGGCTCCCTTTACTTGGCATGTTTTCAAGATTTGTGTTGCAGCATGGATCAGTACATCAATTCCTTTTTATTGCCAAATACACTAGCGTATGGATGTACCAAATTTTGTTTATCCAGTCATTGTCTGATGGACTTTTGGATTATTTCTACTTCTTGACTAGTATGAGTAATACTGCTACAGACATTTTATGTATAAGCTTTCATGTAGACACATGTTTCATTCCCTTGATTAGATATCTAAGAATGGGACTGCTGAGTCCTATGGTAACTCTGTTTAACTTTTTTCAGGCACCGCCAAACTGCACTGCTTTCCAAAGCAGCTGCACCATGTTACATTCACAAGAGTTCCAATTTCTCCATGTTTTTGCTAGTATTTCTCTTATTCTTTTTTATTATGGCCATCCTACTGGATGTAAAGTGACATCTCATTGCTTTGCATTTGCCTAATGTGAAATACATGTTCCAGATATACACCTAATAAGGGTCTGGTACCCAGCATACATAAAGAACTCATACTCAACAATAAAAAGGCAAATAACTGTTAATTGAGCAAGTGGGCAAAATATCTTAATAGACATTTTTCCAAAGAAGACATACAAATGGCCAATAAGCATATGAAAAGATACTCAGTATCATTAGCTATCAGAGAAATGTAAATCAAAACCACAGTGAACCTGTATCTTACGTCCAGTAGAGGGTAAGATTTTGAGAAATAAGATTCAAGAATTCAGGGATTAGATCATATAAGGCTTTGACAGCTTTCTGAGACAGTGCCAGGCACATAGTAAGCATCTATAAGTGTTTGACATGTACTAAATTATTTAATCCTCAATAATCTAAGAGCATATCACAGATATTATAATAACTTGCCTAAGAGCTCACAAATTTGATCCATTATTTAAAAATCCACCAATGTCCCCTATTTCCTATAGGAAAAAAAATCCAGGTTCCTAGGCATGATATCTAAAGACTTGGCATCTGGTCCTTGCCTACCTCTCTAGTTTTACTTCCTCTTAATCTCTGCCTCAAACTTTATGCCTCAGATATCTGAAACTACTGGCAGAACACTCAAGCTGTTGCTTATCTCTGTGCCTTTTTGAATATATGCCCTTTGCCCAGAATGCACTATTCTGGACTGTCCACCTAACTCCTCCTCCACTGAGAATAAGCTTCCTCGGAGGGGACACCCAGTCTGTCCTTCCTGGAAAACCTCTCCAGCATTCCTGATTCTCAGGCCTTCAGACTTGGACTGGAATCTACACCATCACTCTCTGACTCTGAGGCCCCCAAACGGGCCTTTCTGGGTACCCAGCTTACAGACAGCAGATCATGGGGCTTCTCAGCCTCCAAATTCACTTGCGAGCTCTGGATTTAAAATCAGCATATATAAACCTGAACAAGATTTTACTGGCTTTGGAGCTCAGGAAGATGGCAGAGTAGAGGAAATCTGAGCTCACCTCCTCCCACATGCTCATCAGAGCTGCAACTCAGTATAGTGTAACTCTGAAAATGTCCTGAAGACTGGTCGAACAGCTCTCCCATAGCTAAAGATACAAAGAAAAAGCCACATTGTAAAGGGCAGGAGGGGCAGAGATCCGGTCAGGAGCCAATCCCCCAGTAAGGTGACCCATAAGTGGGAGAAAAAGCACAGGCCGGGGGTCGTCCCCGAGGAGCGAGAGGATCAGGCCGCACACCGGGGATGTGCTCTGAAGACGAGCCGCCATAGTATCTGGCTTTGAAAACCAGCAGGATTTAACTTGGGAGAGAACCACAGGGAGATAGGAAACTCAGACTCTGCTCTTTGGGCTAGCATAGAGGCAACAGTCTGAAAAACTCCTGGGCTATACATGAGGTAAATTTATTGACTAACTTTAGGGCACGTGCTAGAGCGACAGGATCTGCAGGAACTCCGAGAGAGCCACAGTGCCGGTGGCACAGTTTTTCTTGCTCTCCTTTCGCCCGGCTGGCCTGACGCTGATCGGAGCCCGTTCAGACACACTCCATCTACGCCATGCTGGCACTGCTTGTCCTGCCCTCGTGTTCCCCTGTGGGCAAGCTCCACTTACCATGCTCGCCCCGCAGGTGACCCTCCCAAGTGGCTCCTGCCCTGAGCAATGGTGGGCAGCTCAGCCCATCAACATGCCCACAGCAATTGCAACCGGGGCTCTCAGACCGGTGGGTCTGGGTGCTGACCCCATCTACCAGTGCGCACACAGTAGCCACAGCTGGTCGTTACAAGCAGCCGGGCTGGAGGCCAGCCCCACCCACCCGTGTGCCCATAGCAGCTGCATCCCAGTCACAAGGAGCCACGTGCAGCCCACACAGGGGACACCTCTGGAGTGCCTGGTTTTGATAACCAGGGGAAGTGTGCTACTGGGCCCACAGAACGCCTTCAATACAAGGCCACTGCCTGCAAGATGGGGAGCTATACCTGGTCTATTTAATACATAGACACAAACACACAGAATCAGACAAAATGAGGTGACAGAGGAATAGATTTCAAATGAAAGAACAAGACACACTCTCAGAAAAAGAACTAAATGAAACAGAGATAAGCAAATCTACCGGATAAAGATTTCAAACTAAAGGTCATAAAGATGCTCACTGGACATAACAAAAGAGTGGAAGAACTCAGGGAGAACTTCAACAAACAGACAGAAAATATAAAAACCAAACAGAACTAAAGAGTACAGTAACTGAAATACAAAATATGCCAGAGGGAATCAACAGACTAAAGGGACGCTAAAGGGACGCATAAGAATAGATCAGCAACTTAGAAAATGGGGTAGTGGAAACCATTCAAGATGAACAGCAAAATGAAAAATGAATTTAAAAAAATGAAAGGCTAACAGCCTCTGGCACAACATCATGCATAACAACATTTGAATTACAAGGGCCCCAGAAGGAGGAGAGGGAGAAAGAGGCAGCAAACTTCTTTGAAAAAAATAATAACTGAAAACTTCCCTACACTGGGGAAGGAAACAGACATTCAGGTCCAGGAAGCAAGGAGAACCCCAAACAAGATGAACCGAAGGAGGTCCACATCAAGACACATAAAAATTAAAATGTCAAAAAGAATCTTAAAAGCAGCAAGAGAAAATAACTAATCACATACAATGGAAACCCCACAGGGCTCTAAGTTGATTTTCCAGTAGAAACTCTGCAGGTCAAAGTGGTTAAAGGAAAAAATCTACAACTAAGAATACTCTGACAAGGTTATTAGTCAGAATGAAGGGGAGAGAAGGTTTCCCAAGCAAACAAAAATTAAAAAGTTCATCACAACTAGCCATATAAGAAATGTTAAATAGACTTCATTAAGCAGGGGGAAAAAAAAAAGACCATAACTAGAAGACAATTATGAAAGGAAAAAATTTCATTGGTATAGGAAAGGTAGTAGATTAATCACTTATAAAGTTAGTTTGAAGGTTAAAAAACAAAACTAGTAAAATCAATTATATCTAAATTATGAAGTGATACCAAAAATAAAGAGATGAAAAATATGATGTCATATACATAAAATGTGGAGGAAGAAGTAAAAATGTAGTGCTTTTCGAATTGTTTGAACTTAAGTGACCATCAACTTACTATGTACTGCTATATACATGTTACAGGTGAACCTTATGCTAACCGCAAGTGAAAAATCTATTAAGATACAAGAATTAAACAGTAGGAATCTAAGCCTAAAGCAAAAGAAAGTCATCAGATCACAAGGGAACAGAGTAAGAGAAGAAAGGACAGAGTAAATGTATAAAAACAACCAGAAAACAATAAACAAAGGAGCAACAAATACATAACTGTCAAAAATTACCTTAAATGTAAACAAACTATGGGCACCTTGGCTGGCTCAGCTGTTAGGGCATGTGACTCTTGATTTTAGGGTTGTGACTTCAAGCTCCAAATTGGGCATGGAGCCTACTTAAAAAAAAAAAAAAAAAAGTAAAAGAACTAAATGTTCCAGTTAAAATACACAAGAGACTCACTTCATACCTAAAGACATATACAGACTGAAAAGTGAAGGGATAGAAAAACATATGCCATACCAGTGACAGTGGAAAAAGCTGGGGTAGCAATATTATTATCAGACAAAACAGACTTTAAAACAAAGACTGTAACAAGGGACCAAGCAAGGCATATAATAATAAAGGATTAGTCCAACCAGAGGATAAAAACAATTACATATCTGTGCTAGGAACACAAACAGAAGCATAAAAATATACAGTAAATATGAACAGACATAAAGGGAGAAATTGACAGTAATACAGTAATAGTAGAGGACTTTAACATGAATGGATAGATCATTCAGACAGAAAACCAGTATGGAAACAGTGGCTTTGAATGACAAATTAGATGAGATGGACTTAATAGACATATACAGGACCTTCCAAACAAAAAAATAGAATACACATCCTTTTCAAATACATATGAAACATTCTCAAGGATACATCACATGGTAGGCCACAAAATAAGTCCCAATAAATGTAAGAAGATTGAAATCATCAATCATCTTGTCTGAACACAACAGTATGAAACTATAAATCAATTGCAAGGAAAAAAACTGGAAAAAACACAAAACATATGGAGGCTAAACAACATGTTACTAAACAACCAGTGGGTCAATGAAGAAATTAAAGACTAAATCAGGACCAATCCCTGTCCTAATTATTCAAAAGCACCATGTTTTACGTGGATAGAAAGCCCCTGGGTTTTTATACATGCTGTCTTCTTT
Organism: Hyaena hyaena; assembly: GCF_003009895.1. Classification (NCBI taxonomy): domain Eukaryota; kingdom Metazoa; phylum Chordata; class Mammalia; order Carnivora; family Hyaenidae; genus Hyaena; species Hyaena hyaena. The sequence goes on along the minus strand of NW_024080703.1, from coordinate 3,230,587 downwards.
TACACAGTTACAGTTACGGATGGGTCATTCTGCACATTCCCCATCCCGGGGAACCGTTTCCTACACCCCTGTCATACTTTCTTGTTTTTTTTTTTTTTTTTTTTTTTCTTTTCATAGGAGAGTTTAATATCTGTGGGGTAACCTGGGAGTATTGATGCATCGGGGCACATGTACCCCAATGTTCACAGCAACACTTTCAACAATAGCCAAATCATGGAAAGAGCCTAAATGTCCATCAACTGATGAATGGATCAAGATGTGGTTTATCTATACAATGGAATACTACATGGCAATGAGAAAGAATGAAATCTGACCATTTGTAGCAACGTGGACGGAACTCGAGGGTGTTATGCTAAGTGAAATAAGTCAGGCAGAGAAGGACAGATACCATATGTTTTCACTCATAAGTGGAACAGGAGAAACTTAACAGAGGACCATAGGGGATGGGAAGGGGAAAAATATTTGGGGGAGGGAGGTAGGAAAACCATGAGAGACTCTCAAATATTGAGAACTGAGGGCTGATGGGGGTGGGGAGTGATGGGCATAGAGGAGGGTATTTGTTGGGATCAGCACTGGGTGTTATATGGAAACCAACTTGACAAACTATAAAAGGGAAAAAAAAGACTAAATCAAATAATACTTTGAGACAAATGGAAATGGAAACACAATGGTCAAAGTCTTTGGGACACAGCAGAAACAGTTAAAAAAAATTTTTTTAATGCTTTTTTAAAATTTATTTGTGTGTGTGTGAGAGAGAGAGAGAGAGAGCAGGGGAGGGTCAGAGAGAGAGGGAGACAGAATCTGAAGAAGGCTCCAGGCTCTGAGCTGGCTGTCAGCACAGAGCCCAATGTGGGGCTCGAACTCACGAACTGTGAGATCATGACCTGAGCCTAAGTTGGTGCTCAACTGACTGAGCCACCCAGGCACCCCAGCTAAACAGTATTGAAAGGGAAGTTGGTAGCAATACCTGCCTACTTCAAGAAAGAATAAAAATCTCAAACAATCAAGCCTTACAAACCTAAAGGAACTAGAAAAACAAGAACAAATGAAGCCTAAAGTTAGAAGGAGAAGATAATAAAGATCATAGTGGAAAAAATTAAATAAAAACTAAAAGACAAGCAAACAAACTAGAAAAGATAATAAAACTATATAAAGCTATATATAAAGCTGTATAAAACTATAAATAAAACTGTCTTTCAAAAGATAAACAAAGCTGATAAACCTTTAGCCAACTCATCAAGGAAAAAAAAAGGGGGACTCAAATGAAACTAGAAATGAAAGACACTAAGTTACAATGGCCACCACAGAAATATAAAGAATTATAAGGAACTATAAAAAGTAATATGTCAACCAAATTGAACAACCTATAAGAAATGGGTAAATTCCTAGAAACATACAATCTTTTAAAACTGAATCAGTATGAAATATAAAATTTGAACAGACCAATAAGTAGTAATGAAGTTGAGCTGGTAATCAAAAACTCCCAACAAACAAAAGTCTAGGATCACATGGCTCCACTGGTGAATACTACCAAATATTTAAAGAAGAGTAAGACCTATTCTTCTCAAACTGGTCCAAAAATTTGAAGAGGAGGGAATACTTTCACATTCTATGAAGCCATCATTGCCCTGATACCAAAACCAGACAAAGACACTACAAAAACAGGAAATTACAGTTTAATTATCACTCATAAACAAAGATGCAAAAATTCTCAACAAAATATTAGCAAATGGAAATCAGTAATAAATTAAAAGGATCATTTACTACAATCAAGTGGAATTTATTCCAGGGATATAAGGATGGTTCAATACATGTAAATCAATCAATGTGCATCACGTTGATTAAAAATCATATGATCAATATGATCATCTCAACAGATAAAGAAAAGCAGATGACAAAATTCAATATCCATTCATGATAAAAACTCTCAATAAAGTGAGTTTAGAGGGAACATATCTCAACATAATAAAATCCATATATGACAAATTCACAGCGAACCAATACTCAATGGTGAAAAGCTGAGGCTTTTCCTCTAAGATCAGAAACAAGACAAGAATGTCCCTTCTCCCCACTTTTTTTTTTTAAGTTTATTTTTATTTTGAGGGAGATAGTGTGCAGCAGGGAGGGTGGGTGGGGGGGGAGGGCGAGAGGGAGAGGAAGAGAGAGAGAGAGAGAGAGCGAGCGCGCGCTTTAGCGAGAGAGCGCATCCCAAGCAGGCTCTGCACTGTCAGTGCAGATGTGGGGCTCAAATCATGGACCATGATGAGATCATGACCTGAGCTGAAATCAAGAGTCAGATACTTAACCAACTGAGCCACCCAGGTGCCTCTATTCTAGCCACTTTTATTCAGTGTTGTACTGAAAGTCGTAGCAGCAGTAATCAGACAAGAAAAAAAATAAATAAAAGGTATCCACAATGATAAGGAAGAAGAAAAATTTTCACTATTTGCAGATACACAGAAAACCCTAAAGAGTCTACCAAAAACTAACAAATAATAAGTGAATTTAGTAAAGTTGCAGAGTACAATATATAGAAATCTGTGTCATTTTTATACACTAATAATGAATTACCAGAAAGAGAAGGAAAACAATCTCATTTACAAATGCATCAAGGGGCACCTGGGTGGCAGTTAAGTGTCAACTCTGGGTCAGGTCACAATCTTGTAGTTGAGGAGTTTGAGCCCTGTGCCGAGCTGTCTGCTGTCAGCACAGAGCCTACTTCAGAAACTCTGTTCTCCTCTCTCTTTGTCCCTCCCCCACTGGTGCCCTCTCTCTCTCTCAAAAATAAACAAACATTAAAAAATAGCGGGCACCTGGGTGGCTCAGTCAGTTATGTGTGTGACTCTTAGTTTGGGCTCAGGTCATGATCTCATGGTTTTGTGAGTTTGAGCCCCATGTCTGGCTCTGCCCTGGCAGTTCAGTGCAGAGCCTGCTTAGGATTCTCTCTCTCTGCCCCTCCCTGACTTGCACTGTCTCTGTCTCTCTCAAAATAAATAAACTTAAATAAAATAAACCTAAATAAAAAAATAAAATGCCTAGAAATATTTAACCAAGGAGATGAAGACCTGTGTTTTAAAAACTCTGAGACACCGATGAAAGAAACTGAAGATGAAACAAATGAAAAGATATATCATGTTCATACATTAGAAGAATTAATATTGTTGAAATATCTATATTACCCAAAGCAATCTACAGATTCAGTGTAATCCCTATCAAAATACTAATGGTATTTTTTCACTGAACTAGAACAAATAAACCTAAAATTTCTATGGAAACACAAAAGACCATGAATAGCCAAAGCAGTCTTAAAAGAACAAAGCTGGAGGTATCACAACTCCAGATTTTGAACTATACTACAAAGCTATAGTAATCAAAACAGTATGGCACTGCCAAAAAAACAGATACACAGATCAAGAGAACAGAACGAAGAGCCCAGAAATAAATCCATAATTATATGGTTATCTAGTCCATAACAAAAGAGGCAAGAATATACAATGGGGAAGTAATTCTGGGAGAACTGTATGGCTGCATGCTAAAGCATGAAACTAGACTGCTTTCTCATACCATACACAAAATTAAACTCAAAATGGATTAAAGACCTAAATATGAAACTGAAAATCATAAAACTTGTAGTAGAAAACATTGGCATTAATCTCTTTGATACTGGCTACAGGAAAATTTTTCTAGACATGTCTCCTCAGTCAAGGGAAACAAAATAAAAAATCTTTTTCACAGCAAAGGAAATGATCAACAAAACAAGGCAACCTACTGAATAGAAGATATTTGCAAATATTGCTGATAAGGGGCTAATATCCAAAATATATAAAGAACTTATACAACTCAACACTAAAAAAAAACTAGTAAGTTAAAAATAGAGGACATGAATAGACATATCTTCAAAGAAGACACAGAGATGGCCAACAGACACATGAAAAAAATGTTCAATGCTACTCAGCATTGGGGAAATGCAAATCGTAACTATAATCAGATAACACCTTACACCTGTTGGAGCGGCTAGAATCAAAAAGACAAATAATAAAAAGTGTTGGCAAGGATGTGGAGAAAAAAGAACCATTGTACACTGCTATTGGAAATGTAAATTGGTGCAGCCACTGTGGTAAACAGTATGGAGGTTCCTCAAAAATTTAAAAAGAGAAATACCATATGATCCAGTGATCCCAATACTGGGTATTTACCCAAAGAAAACAAAATACTAATTTAAAAAGATATATGCACCCCTGTGTTAATCAGTGTTATTTACAATAGCCAAGATATGGAAGCAACCCAAATGTCCACTGATAGATGAATGGATAAAGATGTGGTATATATATCTACAATGAAATATGTAATTTATTATTTATTTTTGAGAAAGAGAGTGAGCAGGGGAGGGGCAGAGAGAGAGGGAGAATTGCAAGCAGGCTCCCCACTGTCATCACAGATCCTGACATGGGGCTCGAACTCACGAGACTGTGAGATCATGACCTGAGCCGACAAGAGCTGGATGTTTAACTGACTGAACCACCCATAACACCCCTACAATGAAATATTACTTTGACATAAAAATAAATGACATCTTGCCATCTGCAATAACATGGAAGGGCCAGAGGGTATTATGCTAAGTGAACTAAGTCAGACAGAAAAAGACAAATGCTATACGATCTCACTTTTATGTAAAATCAGAAACAAAACAAAACAAACAACTAAGAAACCAGAAACAGCCTCCTAAATACAGAGAACAAACTGATGATTGCCAGTGGGGGGATAGACAAATTAGGTGAAAGAATGTAAGAAGTACAAACTTTCAACTGTAAAATAAATCATGAGGATGAAATAGGAAATTAATCACCAAGGGAATTAATACTGTAACAGTTTTGTATGGTGACAGAAGGTAACTACACTTATCATGGTGAACATTTCATGTATATAAATGTAGAATCACTTTACTGTACACCTGAAACAAATACTGTATGTCAACTATACTTCAATTAAAAAAAAAAATGGAACAGGTTTCCTCTGTGAAGTCTCTCTAACTCCCAGGATACTGAGGTACTCCATACCTTCAGTATACTTTCACAAAAAATCATTGTATTATATTATGATGGTCTCTTTATATAACTGTGTGTATGATAATCTCCTAAAGTTTTGGGATCAGGCCTTTCATTTACATATCCTCAATGCCTGTAGTACATTATAAAGTCAGTAATTGCTGAATGAGTATTTTTGGGAAAAAAAAGAAAAACCCGTAAGAGAAATAGATGGAAAGCCTATTGGAGGTAGAAAAATAATTTCTAGACATATTATTAGAAGTGAGTAACATACACAAAGGGAAGTAACAATTACATATTTTCCTCAGGATTTGTGAGACTCAAAATGTAGATATCTTGCTCAGTAAGTAGAAGTCTACCAAAGACAGGGAATGTTTTTATTTATTTATTTATAACATATATAAATATATACACTTATTTATTTTAATTTAAATCCAAGTTAGTTAATGTATAGTTTAGTAATGCTTTCAGCAGAAGAATTAAGTGATTCATCACTTACATATAACACCCAGTGCTCATCCCAACAAGCACCCTCCTTAATGCTCTTTGCCTATTTAGCCCATCCCCTTGCCCAAAACTCCTCCAGCAACCTTCAGTTTGTTCTCTGTATTTAAGAGTCTCTTATGGTTTGCCTCCCTCTCTGTTTTTATCTTATTTTTCCTTCCTTTCCCCTACGTTCATCTGTTTTGCTTCTTAAATTCCACGAGCAAAATCAGATAACATTTGTCTTTCTTGGACTTATGTCGCTTAGCATAATACACTTTAGTTCCATCCACATTGTTGCAAATGGCAGGCAAGATTTCATTCTTTTTGATGGCTGAGTAATATTCCATTGCATATATATACCACATCTTTTTTTTTATGTTTATTTTGCGGGGGGGGGGGGAGAGCACGTGCATGCACAAGCAGGGTAGACAGAGAGGGAGACACAGAATCTGAAGCTAGCTCCAGACTCTGAGCTGTCAGCATAGACCCTGAATGTGGGCCTCAAAGTCACGAGCTATGAGATCATGACCTGAGCCAAAGTCAAACGCTTAAATGACTGAGCCACCCAGGTGCCTCCCACATCTTCTTTATCCATTCATCAGTCGATGGACATTTGGGTTCTTTCCGTGCTTTGGCTATTGATGATAGTGCTGCTATACACATTATGGTGCATGTGCCCCTATGAATCAGCTATGTATTTATCACTTTTAAAGTTAAATGTAACCTCAATGGAACAGGCATTTTGTCTCCAGCAGAAAATTTCCCATATTCTCTTATTTGGGAAGAAATAACTAAAATAAAAAGAAATTAAGGGGATTTAAAAAATCAGGATTTATGATTGTTAACGGTACAGGAGAAATGAGAAATCTGCAGTATTCTTTCCATTCTATTCCACTATGGTCCATCTACTATTTGTCAAAGTCATATTATTCAGTGTTACATATGTATACTGGAATCTAATTCGCTTCTTTAAAGTGTGGAGGGAAACATTTTTAGTAGTTATATTCTCTTAGAAAGGCTGCATTTCAATAGTGTATATGCTGTAATATTTAGTAAGATTTTTAGAATTAGAAGGATCACAGAGATAATATAAGAAACAAACTGAAGCCTACAGAAGTTGAAAAAACGTCCTAAGGTTCATGGGGAATCAGTGGCAAAGACAAGTAAAGACCTGAGGTTTCCCACTGTAGCCCAGTAATCCACTATCAGTTTGTAGGTTCCCACTGTACGTGTCAAGCTGTCACTGACAATGGGCATATGTATTGTATCATGAAATGTCTTAAACATATATCAAGCCAAATTGCTTAAGTGGGATACCTTTTCAATGTTTCTACAAACTTAAGGGAGGATTATAATTTTAGACAGCATCATAGTCATGACAAGACTTGCAAATTCTATAGAGGAGGACAAATATAATTATTTCCTTTTGTTCTGTTAGGTCGTCTGATAACAAAGTCCTAGGAACATACTAGGTGCTCAGAAAACACTTGTTGAGTTAACAGAAAGAATACCACATGGTAGTGTCAGTCAGGTATTAACCATCAACAAGGGAAGGCCTGTGAAACTTACAGAAAAGGAGTAAGAACAAGAATATAGCTGGGAAAAACATAAGAAAGAGGAATAATTTATAAAATGAGAATTTAAAAAACATGTGTTCTTTAGGTGTCTAATCTCTGCAAATTCAGAGACTTAAATCTAGAAAACCACAAACAAAACCTATTAGAGGCTGTTTAGGGGCAAACAAAAGCTTAGAGGAAGTGTGCACTTAAGGACTACTTTGTAAGGGCAGTAGATTTTCATGTTTTATTCAGACCTCCTTTTGACTAGTGCTACACAGCTGTATGCTGACTCCCAGGATGAGAGAAGTGGATATGAAAAGTATAAAAACCACTATCATGCCAGGATCAAATCGCAGCATGGTACCTTCCATGGTACCTGTATGTGTGTCATCATACATCTAACTACATTTTTAGACAGAGAAGTTCAGGGTTTTTTTTTACCCTAAGTGCACAACTTTGGCTATTTTTCTCTCACTGTTGTTTATTTTCCTCACTCTCAAGAAAAGCTATTCAACGGTCATTATATTTTCTTCCTTCCTTATCTAGTCTTAAAAATGCATGGCCTCTGATATGCTTTCCACATATATAAACAGTATCAGTCAACAAAAGTTTAGTTTGAACAACAATAATGTCTACAGTACTTCGTAATTCCTTCATGTGTTTTCAGAATTTGAGAATAAAAATGGGATGTAATAAATTTATCCGCAAGTAAATGTGGGAAGAAATTCCTTGATTATCTTAGCATGCTACACCATGCCGGCAAGCTTAGGATAATTATGTTGAATGAATGATTGGCTGATTGGCTGGCTGGCTAGCAAGCAGAATGAATGATGGAAAGAAACAAAGATTCTGGGCCTTCTGAGAGGGGCAGTACTTTGCCACTAAACAGTTCTTGTAAGTAACCAAGAAGGCTAAGTTCACTTGCTTTTCTAAGGAAGAGTAAAGCTTCCATTGGCAAAGGGCAGGAGTTTTCAGAGTGGGCGGTGCGGGCACACACCAAACCTCAGCGGGGCAAGAATGGAACGGAAGGGACATCTGAGACGAGGATTTCAAACAGGCTTGGTTCTCAATGCTTACTGGGGCTTCAGCGTTAGAGTCCCGCAAATGACGTTATAGGTACGTGGCTGCCCTGAGTAAGAGCTCTAATGTCTCAAACCATCAGCAATATTTGGGGCACCTGGGTGGCTTAGTCGGTTAAGCATCCGACTTTCGCTTAGATCATGATCTCGCGGTTCATGGGTTCGATCCCCGCGTCGGGCTCTGTGCTGACTGCCAGCTCAGAGCCTGGAGCCTATTTCAGAGTCTGTGTCTCCCTCTCTCTCTGACCCTCCCGTGCTCACGCTGTCTCTCTCTCTCTCTCTCTCTCCTAGAAAGAAATTAAAAAAAAAAAAAATACTTAAAAAAAAAAAAAAAAATAGACCAGGAGTAAAATTAGGCACATCCACAAAACCAATTTTAGGTCTTAAAAATGAATTTTAGCCTGATACCATTGGTTATTTCAATAGGGTTTATAGAATATTGACACTTGTATATATTTACAGTTTTGTTAGTGACGTAAAATACCCAAAAGCNGATCCCCGCGTCGGGCTCTGTGCTGACTGCCAGCTCAGAGCCTGGAGCCTATTTCAGAGTCTGTGTCTCCCTCTCTCTCTGACACTCCCCTGCTCACGCTGTCTCTCTCTCTCTCTCTCTCTCCTAGAAATAAATAAAAATAAAAAAAAAATAAAAAAGAAGAAATATTTGTCATCACAGGATGGAGGAGATACATTTGAGCATATGACGTGAGGTCACAGATTAAGGACGTATATTAAGGCCCTAGAAATAATATTTACTAAATGTTAGTTCTGGGTTATTGAACTTCCAAAATGTACTCTGAAGGGAGGTGGAAGTGAGGGAGGTCTGACCTTTCTGTCTGCTTTCCTATCAGCCTAAGTAAGCCACCACCTTGCTTCCCTTCGGGCCCACTTCCCACCCCCTTCACAGAACTGCCACGAACCTGCACTTACTAAGTTTTTATTGTGGTAAAATATACATAATATAAAAATGTACCATATCAACTCTTTTAAGTGTACAATTTACTGGCATAATGTTTCAATGTTCATCTACACTGTAACATATATCAGTCATTTTTATGGCTGAGTAATATCCCATTCTGTGTATTTATCACATTTGTTTATCCATGAATCTGAAGGACATTGGGCTGTTTCCACCTTTGGCCACTGTGAATGGTATCACTGTGAACATGTGTGTACATGTATTTGTTTCAGTGCGTGTTTTCAATACCTATGAATGGAATCAGTGGGTCACATGGTAACTATGTTTAACCTGTTTTTCATAGCAGCTGAACCGTTTTACTGATTCATCTAGTAATTGATGAAGATTCCATTTTTCTTTATCCTTGCCAACATTTGTTATTTTCCTTTTTTAAGGAAACTTTTTAAGTTTTTTTAAAAATGTTTTATTATTGAGACAGAGAGAAACAGAGCATGAGTGGGGGGAGGGTAGAGAGCAAAGGAGACACAGAATCTGAAGCAGGCTCTAGGCTCCGAGCTGTCAGCACAGAGCCCGACGTGGGGCTCGAACCCACAAACCATGAGATTATGACCTGAGCCGAAGTCAGGCGCCTAACCAACTGAGCCACCCAGGCGCCCTAGGAAACATTTTTAAAATGTTACAGCCATCCTAGTGGATGTGCAGTGGTATCTCGTTGTATTTGTATTTGATTTGTATATGTGCTGCCGAAGCGAGCACTATTTGTATTTGATTTGTATTTGCTTAATGAATAATGATGTTGAGCATCCTTTCATGTGCTTATTGGTTACTAGTATATCTTTGGAGAAATGTCTATTTGACACCTTTGTCCATCTTTGACGTAGGTTGTTTTCTGTTGTCGCTGAGTTGCAGTTCTTTATACATTCTGGAAATTAGTCTCTTATCAGATATATGCTTTACAAATATTTCCTCCCACACTGTTCCATTTTCACTTTCTTTTTTCAAAATTTTAGAGAATGAGAGAATGCAAGTAGGGGAGAGGGGCAGAGGGAGATAAAGAGAGAGAATCCCAAGCAGGCTCCACACCTAGCACAGAGCCTCACATAGGACTTGATCCCATGACTGGGAGATCATGACCTGTGCCAAAATCAAGAGTCAGACACTTGGGCGCCTTGGTGGTTCAGTCAGTTAAGCATCCAACTTTAGCTCAGGTCATGATCTGACAGTTTGTGAGTTCAAACACCATGTTGGGCTCTGTGCTGACAGCTCAGAGCCTGGAGCCTGCTTCGGATTCTGTGTCTCCTTCTCTCTCTGCCCCTTCCCCACTTGTGCTCTGTCTCTGTCTCTCAAAAATAAATAAATGTAAAAAAAAATTTAAAAAAAGAGTCAGACACTTAATGGAGTCAACCAGGAACCCCCATTTTCACTTATCTCTTGATAATGTCCTTTAAATTTTGATGAAGTCCATTTAATTAATGTTTTCTTTTGTTGCTGTGTTTTTGCTGTCATAGCCAAGAAATCTTGCCAAATTCAATGTCCTGAAGCTTTCCCCCTATGCTTTATTCAAAGAGTCTTGTCATTTTAGCTCTTATGTTTATGTCTTTGATCCACTTGGAGTTGATTTTTTTTTTTTTTTTTTTTTGGAGTTGATTTTTTTATATGGTGTGAAGCAAGGGTCCAACTTCATTCCTTTGCATGTGGACATCCGCTTTTCCCAACGTTTCAGCTGAAGTCAGGAGATGGATGCTTAACTGACTGAGCCACCAGGCACTCCATAAGCTGTTAAGTCTTAATTTGTCTAAAATTATCTTTATTCTTATTCTCAACTAGTATTTTAATTAGGCACAAAATGCTAAGTTGGCCATTATTTTCTCTCAGCACTTTGAAGATATTTTTCTACTTTGTCTGATACCTTTTGCTGCAGATGAGAAGACAACTGTTAGTATAGCTGGTGTTCCTTGGTTTTCTCTCCATAATTGCTTTTAACATGTTCTATTTGCTTTAATGTTCAACAGCTTCTCCATGGTTTGTTTAGATATGGATTGTTTTTATTTCTCCTGCTTAGGATATTGTGTACTTGTCAGTTATCAGGACTCTTTTGTCAATTCTGAAAAATCCCAGCCATTATTTTGTTGAGTACTGCATCTCCTGTTCTCGCCTTCTGAAACTATCATTAAATAGGTATATGTTGTTCTTTCCCATTCTGCCTTCCATATCTCCCAGCCGTTCTCTTATTTCCCCTTCTCTTCATTCTACATTCTGAGTCATTTGACCAGATCATCTAATTCACTAATTTTCATCTCAGCAATTTAATCCAACCATTTAACAACAATGAATATTTAATTTCCAGACATTCTTTTTTTCTTACCCAGTTATTCCTGTCATACTCTTTCATTACAGTTCGATGCCTCTCTTTTTAATCTCCTAAGTAACTTATTATTTTAATATAAGTAAGTTTATGGTCTCTTTCAGGTTGGTTTTCTTTTGTTCTTGGATTACAATGGTCTTCATCAGAGCTGTTGATTACCCTCAAAATTTATATTTTTATTGTGAGTACAGCCTTACTGAGGCTTTTTTTTTTCATTCCCTCAACAGGAATTTCAAAAGCTCTGAGTTTCATGGTAGAGAACAATTTTTGCATTGGCTTTTGTCAGGATCCTAGAGGTTTTAATGGCTCCGAACCACTGAATTTTGCTCATTCTCTTTTCACAGGAGAGTGGCCCTCTGAGACCAGGCTTTATGCGAGAGCCTCATTTCCAGCTGTCTGTGAACCCAAAGGCACAATTTCTGGCTCCAGTAGGTATTAAAACCCCAGGCACCACGGCGTATGTTCTGTGGTGTCAGTTCTACTTATGACTGTGGTTTTCCACTGTTGTTACTGGCACTAAAACAAAACTGGATTTCTCTTTTTATTCTCTTATTAATCAAGGCTATGATTATATATATATATTTTTTGTTCTGAATACTTCATCTTATATTGGAAGGGCAGGGTTCATTCATATCAGCTGTCTTTCATGTTGGTAGAAATCTCCCAACGGAGCCTTCTCAAGGACTAATCTGCATTTGCCCTTATGCCTATAACATAATTTTTACTTTATCCAGGGGCGCCTAGGTGGCTCAGTCGGTTGAGCGTCTGACTTCGGCTCAGGTCACGATCTCACGGTTTGTGGGTTCGAGCCCGTGTTGGGTTCTGTGCTGACAGCTCAGAGCCTGGAGCCTGTTTCAGATTCTGTGTCTCCCTCTCTCTCTGACCCTCCCCTGCTCATGTGGTCTTTATCCCTCTCTCTCAGAAATAAATAAAACAAAAAAAATTAAAAAAATTTACTTTATCCATGTTATTATCTATATATATATATATCGGATATACTTTATCCATATACATTAAATATAACATATTATATATAATATGCATAGGTACCACAGCTAATCTAGGATTTCCAGGTGCTGTGAAAGAATCTGGAATTGATTTATGTATGATATAAAGATTAGAAAATGATTTCAAGAAGAAAAGTCAATGACAGGAAGCAAAACAAATATCTAAGGGAAAGGAATAAAATAGCATAGATAAGCCTAAATACTCATGTTTTCACAACCTAGATTTCAAAAATGTGGCCAAGAAATTTGCCACGTTTGTTTTACCTCCCTGCAACATTCTACTCTCTCACTTCTTATTTTAATCCTTCTGATTCTCCTTAGTTTGGAAATATTCCTTTGGTAGTTCTGATTCCTCCATCTGCCCCCTGGCTGTTTGTCCTCTCCTCGCTTCCCTGGATTTAGCTACCGGATATCTACCAAGGCCTCCCACAGTCAACGTCTCTAACCCTACATTACTGTTTGCTGAATGTCTCCTCCTACTGGCATCGTAGGCTTGGCGTATGTCTCAAACTGATTACATCTCCTTTCTCTATCACCTCCTAACTATACTCCCTTATCTTAGATAATGGTACCTGCCCCTTGCAATCACCTGGCAGCCAATCAGTTGGCAAATGTTGAAGATTCAAGAAGATGCATACAGTCTCTTCTCTGTTCCCTATTTTCCTGCCAGTTATCTAATTCGGGGCTTCATTAGTTCTTAGACTATTGCAATAACTTTCTAACTGGTCCTTCTCTTCCCTTTGACCTTAAACACTATTGTAGCCAAACATTTCTAAGATACAGACTTAATAATATCACTCCACAACCTATAAAATATGACTTAAACACTTAATTTCACATTTAAGACCTATAATTTGGCTGCAACCTACTTTTACAACTTATTTCCCTTTACCATCGAGTTTCCTTTGTTCCCGCTAAACTATATTACTTACAATTCCTGGTAATATGCTCTGAATAGTCTGTCTCAAGAGTGGTTTATATCATGCAAATTCCTCTGTCTGGAATGCTTCTTCCCACCCCACTTCCAAATCTCTCATAAACCTTTTGGTGGAAGTCATCGTGCCATCTGCTGAACTGCAGAAGTACTTTAAACCTGCCACACAGCTCTTACAGGAGCCCTCAGAGGGTGGTCAAGCTGCTGGCTTAACTTTTCAATTAAATGATATGGTAGTGGTAGTGGCTAAGAGCAGGGACATTGAAGCTGGAGAGGGGGTCTGAATCACGGCTATGCCATTTATTAGCTGACTAATTTGGAAAAGGTTATTTTACTTCTCTGTACTTCGGTTCTCTCCAGTGTAATATGAGGAAAATAAAAGCACACACCACATGGGGTTGCTATGAGCCTTAAATGAGTCATATACAAAGTGCACAGAAGAGTACCAAGCACATAGTAGCCACTTAGTAAACATTAGTTAATACAAATTGTACTAGATAATTCCAGGCACTAGAAGAGCCAAGTATACGCAGTACAGTAATAGTGCTGTAAGAATTCAGGTAAGAGAAGATCACAGTAAGAGAAGTTTGTAAGAAAATACTTTAGGAAGAGTGACTCTCCAATAAAGGAGTATTTTAAAAGGCTGAATCTGGGAAAAGCAACAGAATGAACTGACAGGATAATAGTCAAGAAATTACTAGGAGTCATGAAATAATGAGACACTGGAAGGATAAAAACAAAGAGATAACACAGCCAGAATAAATTGGGTTATAAAAACAGGAAGAAGTTAAAGAAAACAGATATAGGGGCACCTGGGTGGCTCAGTCACTTAAGCATCCCACTTCGGCTCAGGTCATGATCTTGTGGTTCGTGAGTTCGAGTCCTGCATCAGGCTCTGTGCTGACGGCTGAGAGCCTGGAGCCTGCTTCGGATTCTGTGTCTCCCTCTCTCTCTGCCCCTACCCTGTTCACACTCTGTCTCGCTCTCTCTCAAAAAAAAACATTAAAAAAATCTTAAAAAACCCCAGATATACAATCTTGAGTCTACGGTACTGGACTAAGGTGCAAGTACAGATCTGAGAAAATCAGGAGGCTTCAGTTCTGTTTTAGGTATGCTGATTCAAGGAACAGTGTATGTGATGATACAGCCAGGTTCTGTTGCTGTAAAAGAAAGGTGAGAGGTTTTAAAGATGTAAATTGGGAAGTCCTCAGAATAGAGCTGAAGGTGGAAAATGTAGGCGTGGATGAACGGGCAGGAGTAAAGAGGGAAGATGAGCAGAGGACGACGGAGTACAGTTTGTGAGGAAACTCATCACTGTCTTTCTAATAGTTTTCAATGTCTCTAATAAAGTTAACAGTCTGGTTATCAAAAACTGTTAAAGAAGGTTCTCATGGGAGACACAGTAAACTCAGGAAGTGAGAACACCCAGTAAAATCTGTCTCTCTAGTCAGAATGTAAATTTTGGGAGAGCAGGGGTTACTATGCTCTCAAATGTAGCCCTAGGGCTTAGTTCTGGTCTTGCACATAGTAGTCAATAGATTAGAATCCGTTGAATGAATCAGTGAATAAGAAGCACTGAAAAGTACGCTTGTGGGTGAAAAGATTCAATATAATAGTTAAGATAATGTGTAGATAATAAGCAAAATTTCAGAATTAGAGGTACAAAGTTCTTGGAAATATATACTATTTGGAATTGAGAAAAAATATTTCATAAGTTAGAAGAAATATGTATCATTATAGAATAATCTTAACTTTCTTTTTCTGTCACACACCTGCATTTATCAGTAAGAGAATCCAAAAACATTTATTTAGCTGGTTCTGGAAGCTCAGTGAAATAAGTCCTAGGTCTCTGACCTTTTTGCTGAAGAGCTTCAGTTTTACTCAAATCAAAGAATGTATAAATGTGCTATCTTCCAATCAAAATTCCAGTTTTAGTTGGTACATTTACTTACTGAGGTTTTGCTAATGACCTCAAAATTCTGACACTATTTCATAATCTTATTATCATTGGACAGTTTTTCATCTATGCAGGTATAAGGAGATATGAATATTAAGACTTTTAGAATTGCCGAATCACTATATGTACACCTGAAACTAATAAAACACTGTATGTTAACTATACTGGAATTAAAAAAAAAAAAGATTTTAGGAGTATATAGATAACAATGCCAATTTAACAAGTTTTAGTGATATAGGAACAGACTGAGCCCCCCAGGCTCCCCTACATTGAGTGCTTTTAAAGATATTATCACTTAAAGGCTACTTGAAAGAACAGATTTTTCAACTTTTTAAGGGGAAGAGATTACTTCGGTTTTGGTAATACATGGAGACAAATTTAAAGGTTTTTCTAGATGATATACTGTAATTTCGAAGTTTCTCTTTGTCCCTTCAGGTTGTACTAATAATGAGATGATAAACTGCAAATTGTTAACTTAAATTGCCATTGCATAGAGCCTGACCTTCCATCAAACTAACTGGAGGAAGAAGGCCACTATTAAGTGGCTAATAGATGTTACATAAAATTCCTGCTTAAGTCTACATAAATTATATGAAAATTACAACATTATTTTTTTAATTGGGCTGACCAAATTCACTAGAAGCATTTAGAAGCATAAAGTATTACCTCAGTTATTTTTGATTGTTATATGCTCCAAAGCAACTGTTTTAATGAAGAAAATAATGATAAAAAATACTCTAGGAATTTGATTGTAAGACAGGCATGTAGATCAAATACACTATAGTTTGAATCGGTAATTAGACTGTAATACATCCAAAGAATTAAACTCTATAAAAAAAGTTTTAAAATTACATAACTATTACATTGGTATAATTTTGGAAAAATGATTTTTATTTGACAAAACCAAACTTACTTAAAATGTCAAAGAGAGAAATGTATGCCACTGCATCCTCTGTATTAATGATAAAATATAAATACTTCTAAAATTTTAAAAATTAAAAAAGAAATGATTGAGATTCAGATCTCCTTAATCAGCTCTCAGTTAAATTATACTTACTAAGTATACCATGCTTAGCTGAATCAAATTTAGTTATGAAAGGTCTGTAATATAATGGCCACGATCTATTAAAGACATTATAGTATAATGATCAAGAATAAAAGTATTGGGGTCAGATAGACTGCCTTTTGAATCTACATTTCCCCTAATTACTAACTATATAAACTTGGGCAAAAAATATAACTACTTTAAGCTTCAGCTAACTCCTTAGGAAATTGAGGATAATAATAGTACCCTATATAGTTGATTTAAGTCTTAATTGAGATAGTTCGTTGTGTAATGCCTATTATACAATAAAGGATAAACAAACATTAACTGCTATTATTATAAGATCATTGTGAAGGAGGCTACCTGCTCTTTTACTGAAACTGCTTTTTAAAAAAATTTTATTTATTTTTGAGACAGAGACAGAGCATGAGTGGGGGATGGGCAGAGAGGGAGGGAGACACAGAATCCAAAGCAGGCTCCAGGTTCTGTCAGCACAGAGCCCAACATGGGGCTTGAACCCATGAACCGTGAGATCATGACCTGAGCCAAAGTCAGATGCTTAACCAACTGAGCCACTCAGGCACCCCTGCAACTGCTTTGACACTGTTAGAATATAATTTTGGGCTCTAGAAAAATAAATTTATTATAGCAAATGGACATCAAAAACTCAGGGCCTCTTTAAAATGGCTAAATAGGTATCTGAATCATCACTGTGGCTGGAAAATAACAATTATATATGTATATATAAAAGATTTGAAGAACTGACAAGATAATAAGGGTTTTTCAATCTAAAATTTAAGGGAAGGCAAAAGTCTAGTCTAACGGTGCCTGAAACTAGAAGACAGAAATTCCAGAGTCCATACAAGGAAGGAAGTCTAACAGAATCTTCCCCTCCTCTCAATAAAACTGGGATTTCTATTAAGGATTACATCCTGAGTTTAAAGCAGATAAGACAAAACTTTACCACACACCTCCTCCCATGCACATGGGATTATAAGGAAAGGTTTTTTCCAGAGGCTGAGCACCTTAGGATGATAAAGTAAGTTCCTGAGAATTTATAATCATGAGCTGGCTTTCACCAGGATCTACAGTCCAAATTTATTACTTGGGCAATCCAAAAAAGCCACAAGTCCTGAATTCAGTTTAAAGTGATGCTATGTTAGTGGTGTCACCGTTACCAGATGCCTGGAAGTAAGTAAATTCATTCAAGACCTCAAAGAGTTCAATATATATATTTTTAAGTATATTTATTTTGAAAGAGAGAGCGCAAGTAGGGGAGGGGCAGAGGGAGAGGGAGAGACAGAGAATCCCAAGCTGTCAGTGCAGAGCCCATTGCAGGGATCAAACTCATGAGCCAGGACATCATGACCTGAGCAGAAGTCAGACACTAACCAATTGAGCCACCCAAATGCCCCAAGACTTCAATATTTTTTAAAGAAAGATGAACTCCCAACAATAAGAATAATGGGGGAAAAAAAAAACCCACTAGGCCTGAGTGACAACTTGCAGAAATAACAGGTAGAGGGTAAAGACCCACAAAAACTTTATACATTAGAATATCAGAATATTAGAACTGTCATACAAAGATTATAAAACAACCATGTACAGTGTGTTTAAAGAAATAATCAGTGTGAAAACACCCACAGGGATTCAAAACTATAAATATTTACCAAAAAAATTCAAAAGAGTACCATGTAGAGCCTCTAACATTCAAATTCTTTAAGTTGATATATAAAACTCAGCATAAACTTATGTTAGGTCTTAAGTGTCAATAAATTTAAAAAACATTGAAACAACACAAAGTATCTTCTTCAATCACGAGGAATGAAACTAAAAATCAATATCAAAAGGAAAACTAGAAAACTCAGAGGTATGTAGAAATTAAACAACATATGGGGTCAAAAAAACACAAGGGAAAATACTCAGAGATTAATGAAAATGAAATTAAAACATACTAAAACTTATGGGATGGAATGAATATGTGCTCGGAAGGAAATTTATAGCAGCATATATAAAAATGCTTACATTTTTAAAATGTTTGTTTATTTTTGAGAGAAAGAGAGAGCCTGCAAGCATTAGTGAGGGAGGGGGAGAGAGAAAGTGGGAGACACAGAATCTGAAGCAGGCTCCATACTCTGAGCTGTCAGCACGGAGCCCAATGCGGGGCTCGAACTCATGGACCATGAGATCATGACCTGGGTCAAAGTCGGATGCTTAACCAACTGAACCATCCATGTGCCCAGTAAATGCCTACATTGACAAAGAAAAAAACTCCCAAATCAATAATTTAAACTTTATATCTGAAGGCTGGAAAAAGAAGCTAATATTTAACCCAAAACTAGCAGTAGAAATAATTAAAATGAGACAGAGAACAAAAAAGCAACAGAATCACTGAAACAAAAAGTTGCTTCTTAATAAGATCATCATAACTGAAAAAAACCTTAGGTAGACTGGCAAGGAAAAAAGAGGTGATGCAAATAAAATCAGAAATTGAAGTGGTGACATTACTACCAACCTTTCAGAAATCAAAATTCTTGCAGATTATTAAGAATAATTGTCAACAAATTAATTAAACTGGATGAAAAAGCAAATTCCTAGGAATACACAAACTTCTAAAACTGAAGAAATAGAAAATTTGAACTTACTTATAACAAAAAAGATACTGAATGAGTTAAAATAAAAAACAAAAACTCCAAACTATGAAAATCCAGAACCAGTTGATTTCACTGGTAAATTCTACTAAAGAAGAATTTTCAACAATGCTTCTCAAACTCTTCCAAGAACACTCAAGAAGAGGGAATGTTTCCGAACACATTCTATAAAGCCAGTATTACCCTGATTCTAAAGCCAGACAAAGATACCATAAGAAAACTATAGACCAATATACCTTTTAAATATTTATGCAGAAGTCTTCAATGGTATACTAGCAAACCAACTCAAAAAGTAAAACAAACAAAAAACCATGATCATATCTCAATTGATGCAGAAAAAGCACCTGACAAAATTAAACACCCTTTCAAGACAAAAGCACTTAAGCCAGAAATAGAATGAAACTAATTCACTGTAATAAAGGTCATATGTGGGCAAAGACACAGCTAACATCACATTCTATGGTAAGACTAAAAGCTTTCCTCTCTGAGATCAGAAAAAAGACAAGGATGCCCACTTTTGCCACTATATTCAATCTAGGACTAGATGTTTTAGAGCAATTAGGTAAGAAAAAAAAGACATCCAAATTGTAAAGGAGGAAGTAAAATTATGTTTTCAGATGACATCACCTTATCTTTAGAAAACCACAAAGATCCCACCAAAAAACCTGTTAGAACTAATAAATGAATTCAGCAATGTTGTAGGATATGAAAATCAATACACAAATTAAGTTGCAGTTCTATACACTAATAATGAACAATCTTGAAAAGGATATTATGAGAGTAATTCCATTTACAAAAAGCATCAAAAAGAATAAAATACTTAGGAATTAACTAAACAGGTGAAAGACTTGTGCAATGAAAACTACAAAACAGTGTTGAAAAAAACTAGAGAAGACATAAATAAATAGAAAGACATCCAATGTTCATGGATTATAAGACTTCATGTTGTTAGATGTGAATATTACCTAATGCAATCTACAGATTCAGTCTAATCTCCAGCGAAATCCGAAGTACATATTGTGCAGAAATAGGAAAATCCATCCTAAAATGTATATGGAATCTTAAGGGAGCCCAAATAGCCAAAACAATCAGAAAAACAAGAAGAAAGCTAGAGGATTCACACTTCATGATTTCAAAACTCACTACATAGCTGCAGTAATCAAAACAGTGCGAAGTACTGGCAAAAGGCAGACACACAGACCAGACCAATGCAATAGAATAGAGGGCCCTAGAAAAACCCTCACATATATGGTCAAAGATTTTCGACAAGGATGCTAAGACATCCTTGGAGAGAGGACAGTCTTTTCAACAACTTGTGCTGATATACATACACATGCACAAGAATGGAGCAACATTCGTAACTCACACCATATAGCCAAATTAATGCAAAATGGATCAATAACCAAATCTAAGAACTAAAACCATAAAATGCAGAGAGGAAAACAAATGGGTAAAATTCATTAACTTGAATTTGACAATGGACTATAGCGATGGTACCAAAAGCAAGAAATGAAGGAGATAAACTGGACTTGAAAATAAAAAACTTTTGTTCACTAAAGGACATTTTTAAGAAAGTGAAAAGAAAACCTACAGAGGGGTAGAGAAAATATCTGTGAAATTTATCTGATAAGAGTCCAATATGCAGAATACACAATAAACTTAATAACAAAAGATAAACGATTTGCTTCAAAAAAAGGGCAGGTCTCCAAAGAGGACACACAAATGTCAACAAGTAAATGAAAAGATGCTCAATATCATTAGTCATTAAGGGAATGCAAATCAAAACCACAATGAGACAACAGTGAGCAGAGGACGGCCAGAACAACACGAACAGGAAACAAGCATTGATGAGCCTATGTGAAAACGGAAGGAATCTTCATCCATGGCTGGTGAGAATGTAAACTGGTTCAGCTGCTGTGGAAAACAGGTTGGGGAGTCCTCAAAAAGCTAAACGTAGAATTATAATATGTCCTAGAAATTCCACTTGGATATGTACTTAAAGGAATTGAAAACAGGTACTCAAATACATGTGTAGACATATTCATAGCAGCACAATTCACAGTATCCAAAAAGGAGAATCAGCCCAAATGTCTATTAGTTGAACAGATAAACAAAATGTGGTGTGTGTGTGTGTGTGTGTGTGTGTGTGTGTGTGTGTGTTTATGTATGTGTACAAAATAGAGTATTATTCAGTCATAAAAATAAAGTACTGGTACATGTTACAATGTGGATAAACACATTGCTAAGTGAACGTGCTAAGTGAAAGAAGCCATAAGCAATAGGTCACCTACTATATAATTCCGTGAGACAGAATATAGATTGGTGGTTGCTTAGGGCTGGCATGGGGAGGGGCAGGGAACGGAGAACTGCTTAAAGGGTACAGAGTTCCCCTCTGGAGTGATAAAATATTCTGAAGCTAAACAGAGGTGGTAGTTAGTACTACAGTGTACTAAATGCTAATGAATTACCCACTTTTAAAAGGTTAATTTTATGTTACATGAACTTCACTTCAATTTAAACAAATTTTTAAAAAACACAGTGAGTTATCCATTAGAAGAGCTAAATGAAGAGAAGACTTACCATACTAAGTGCTGGCAGGGATGTGGAGCGACAGGAACACTCGTAAACTAATGGTGGATGTGTTAAGTTGGTTATAGTTACTTAAGAAAATGGGCAATATCTACTAGAGCTAAACCATACGCATACCCTAGCACAATGTCTAGAATGTGCTCAATAAATATTTTTATTTTTTAATTTTATTTTTTTAATTTAAAAAAAATTTTTTTTAATGTTTTATTTATTTCTAGGAGAGAGAGAGAGACAGCGTGAGCAGGGGAGGGTCAGAGAGAGAGGGAGACACAGACTGAAACAGGCTCCAGGCTCCGAGCTGGCAGTCAGCACAGAGCCTGACGCGGGGCTCGAACCCACGAACCGCGAGATCATGACCTAAGCAAAAGTTGGACGCTTAACCGACTAAGCCACCCAGGCGTCCCCTATTTTTTAATTTTAGATAGAGTGTAGACGAGCAGGGAAGGGGCAGAAGGAAAGAGGAAGGGAGAAAGAAAGAATCCTAGGCAGGCTCCACGCTCAGCATGGAGCCCATTGTGGGGCTCAATCCCACGACCCTGGAATCATCATGATCTGAGCCCAAATCAGAAGTCAGATGCTCAACTAACTGAACCACCCAGGTGCCCCTCAATAAATTTTACTGATTGAACTAATGAAGTACCCACTCTTTTTTTTAGGCAGTGGAACTGAAAAATGAAAAAAATATTAGTTTTCTCTACTTATAAATAGACACATAAATAATTATAATACAATATACTGTGGAGGGTAGGTAATATATTGGTTTTGGAATCAGCTAGACCACGTTGAGTCCTACTCCATGATTTACTAGTTAGCTATGATTATAGGCAAGTCTGAATTTTATTTCTGTATCATTTCTGGAATTTTTTTCCTTTCTACTATCACTGTAGTTTCAGTCGATTGCTGCTAGAGTCATATTCGTAAAACAGCACATCCACACCCTGCTCCTTCCAGCTCAAAATCCAGTTTCCCCACTATATAAAAAATAAAATCTAAGTTCTTAGCCTTGCATTCAAAAACTTCTGCATTTTGTCACCTACCTGTCTTTCTGGCCTTCTCTCATAGTGTGCATACTCCCACCATATTTAGGAGCCAGACACATGGCCTAACATCTATCTTGAGCATGCTTTGAAATGTGTTGCCTCTGTATCTTTGCTCAACATGTCTTTCTTCCGAGAATTCACTGTCTCTTCTTTGAGAAGAGGAATTTGCTATTTCATCTAGTTTATTTAATTTGTTGACAGTTATTCTTAGTAATCGCTAAAAATTGTTTTGATTTCTATAAGGTTGGTGGTAATGTTGCCACTTCAATTTCTGATTTCTCTGCATCAACCTCTTTTTTTTCCTTGCCAGTCTAGCTAAAGTTTTTTCAGTATTGATGATCTTACTAAGAACCAACTTTTTGTTTCAGTTATTCTGTTGCTTTTCTATATTTCTTTCATTTTAATTATTTCTACTGCTAGTTTTGGGTTAAATATTACCTTCTTTTTCCAGCCTTCAGATACAAAGTTTAAATTATTGATTTGAGGTTTTTTTTTTATCACTGTAGGCATTTACCGGGCACCTGGTTGGCTCAGTCGGTTAAGCATCTGACACTGGCTCAGGTCATGCATGATCTCGTGATCCATTAGTTCAAGCCCCGTGTCAGGCTCTGTGTTGACAACTCAAGAGTCTGGAGTCTGCTTCAGATTCTGTGTCTTCCAAGTGATTTTTCCTGGTATGTTGATAAAGTGTCCTCTACAGGAGCGCCTGGGTGGCTCAGTCAGTTAAGCATCCGACCTTGGCTCTGGTCATGACCTCACTGTTAGGGAGTCTGAGTCCCACGTTGGACTCTGTGTTGACACCTTGGAGCCTAGAGCCTGCTTCAGGTTTTGTGTCTCCCTCTCTCTCTACCCCTCCCCTGCTTGTACTCTGTCTCTGTTTCTCAAATATAATAATTTAAAAAAAGTTTAAAAAAAGGGTCCTCTACATGTAATACAGATTACACATGGAAGAGAATAAACTGGTCATGTTTAGAGAGTAGTCTAATCCATATAACAAATGAGTAAGTTAACATTCAGAAGTATAACTTTGGCCTCCCGGGCATTTTCTCTAGATAAAGGAAATTATTATTTCCTCTATAATAACCATCTTGTTATATCAGAATGTCTCCTTAAAAGACTGATACTGGAAAACTGCTTTTCTGGTCCAGCAATTTGAATCGAATTCAGAATCAAAGTAAGTTAGCACTGCCCCTGTGATTCCTAGTTGAGAATATGGTGGGATACTCCCAGGAACTTCAAAATAATGTTATTGAAATAAGATTATCCTTTGAAAGGTAAACACATAGAGGATAAGAACATGTAATGGAGACTCTGTAATGGTGTAAGTAAATTAGGGGGATCAGTTTAGTTGAACAATTCAACTCAATTAACATTTACCCTATAGACACTATCGTGAATATAAAAAGGGCATGAACTCAACTATCAGGGGGTTCATGATAAAGAAGGAAAGTACGTGACCAGGTAACTCTAATACCAGAATTATATCTCAGTTTCTTCCTAAAAAAGTTATTTATGTTATTAATAAGACTGGACGCAAGAGAAATAATAGAACACAAAAACTAAGCCCTATACTATATATACAATACAGAAAAATCCATTACATTATAAAAGATCACAAACAAATGCAGGTTTTTAAAAATTCTCTGTCCATAGGTATACCTGGCTATATTTCAAATATCATCACAATTTTACTTTTGGAAAGCAGTTAGTGTACTGATTGGTCTTTTCTATTATCTCCTTCCCACAGCAAAAAACAAATCCTAATTTACTTAAGTATTTTATGTAACATCTACTAAGACAGAAACAGTTTATTTAGAGATGGAAAAAAACAGGAAATAGTATTCAGCTAATCAGCAGTATCGTGTCTGACTAGAACAAGTAATATATTCATTGTTAGGAAGTGGAAAACATTCTCAGATTTCAAAGCAACATCCATGTGATAAGATTTGAGGCAGAAGTGAGCAGGTGGTGTGGTAGCAGTCATTGATTGTAAGATGCCCAGACTTAACAAAAGTCCTACCTTAAAGACTTAATTATCAATAATATCTTGGCATTCTTCAAACTGATTGTAAACTGTTTCCATTATAGGAAGTTTCTAAGAAGAAGTTACATTTATAACTAAAAAGTTAAATAGCCAACACAAGAGAGATGATTGAAAAAAATCTTCCTCCACTTTCTGTGAAATACAGTCTTTGGAGAGCATTATGAACCTAAAGGCGTTGCAGAGTATTTACTCATCAGTACACTGAAACATGCTGATCAGTGCCCATTTTAACCACAAATTCATTAACTCTGAGAAAACGGTCTACTTAAGATTAAAAAAATTTTACTGAAGGGCTATGATATATCTGCAACTTTTATGTCTCTATTTCATTTATGCTCATAGTATTTTTTGTTTACTTACACGTACTTGAATTTATGCTTGAACGTGATGCATATAAACTGATATGTAAACCTCACATACATACTTAAGTTCACACAGAGGGACAGTTTATTTTGTGCTTTCACTTTATCCTAGTCTGTAAAACTCTAAAGTTGGGACTGTGATTGTTTTATCTTTTCCCATTTAGAAAAAACTTTTATAACAAGATGAGTTACTAAGAATTTTAAAAATAGCCAATTGGTAAACAAATCCACCACTAAAAATTAAATTACATAAACATGATTAACTGAATTATCCTAAAAAAGGTAAAACCCAAAACTCATCACTTCCTATTTTACTGTACTTTGTTACTACATAAGCCTTTGAGAATATTCGCATCTATTGTTTCTACATGGTAAAAATATTATGTAATGACAGGCTACTACTGCGCGCCTCTTCCTAACTCCACTTTAAAGTGATTTCATGTTGATAATTTCAAATCAGCTATGATGGGAGTAATTATCACTGAAATTGGCAAATGCTACAAATTGAAGCTTTCTTCCACTAGAATCACTTTTTTATGTTTATTATTTATTTTTGAGAGAGAGAGAGAGCGAGCTAGTGCACGAGTGGGAGAGAGGCAGAGAGGGAGACACAGAATCTGAAGCAGGCTCAGAGCTTGCTGAAGTCAGCATAGAGCTTGACATGGGGCCCAAACTCCCAAACAGTGAAATCATAACCTGAGCCAAAGTCAGGCACTTAACCAACTGAGACACCCTAGTGCCCCTAAAGAATCAATTTTTAAAAATTTATCACCTACCTCTCCCATGGATCATTCTAAAATTTTGATGATGATGGCTTAAAATGAGTAACACTCAAATACTTGAAAAACTACTCTCTGAAAAATCATTAATGACCCACAGGGAATATTATCTTAAATGTTACTCAACTATAAATTAGATCAGTTCTAGAATACTGCATAATATAAATGACTATTCTTATTTCATAAAGAAGGATAAACCATTCATCTTTTACTGACTGCTATGACCAGATTTTCTGTTCCTGTTTTGTTTGCCCATTTTTCTTTACTCACCCTCTTTTTGAAAACACTAAATACTTGTATATATGGATTAACATGACACTGAGGAGGACAGACATGTATCTTAGAACTTTGGGGTTTTCCCAAGATGCCTTGCCTCCATGGGGTGAGGAAAAAGGATGGATGGATGGGACTAGCATCCCTCATTTTGACATTAATCAGAGAAGCTCAGCTTTTTGTATCTTTCTTGCATATATTGAGGCTCTATGTACCAGGTCATTAGAAAAAGGGGAGGGAGGGAAGAAGAAAGGAACAAAACCCATGTTTTGGAAAATGTAGAAATCAGCTGTGTGTTTATGCGTGTGCATGCATGTAGATATGAAAGGTGTGTTTGTGTTTTATGAGGAATAGCTGTAGGTAGATTGGGTCATTTATGGTTAAAACATCAGTGCATTTTAATTGAATTAAATGCATTCTGTGTTTTATATATATATATACATATATACATAAACACACATATATATCTAATTAAAATTGTCACTTGAGACTTTTTTATGTTTTTCAATGTTTATTTATTTTTGAGAGACAGAGCATGAGCAGCGGAGGGGCAGAGAGAGAGGGAGACACAGAATCCAAAGCAGGCTCCAGGCTCTGAGCTTTTATTTTTATTTTATTTATTTATTTATTTTTTTAGATTTTTTTTTTTTTTTTTTTTTATTTCTAGGAGAGAGAGAGAGAGAGACAGACAGCGTGAGCAGGGGAGGGTCAGAGAGAGAGGGAGTCACAGACTGAAACAGGCTCCAGCCTCTGAGCTGGCAGTCAGCACAGAGCCCGACGTGGGGCTCGAACCCACGAACCGCGAGATCATGACCCAAGCGAAAGTCGGACGCTTAACCGACTAAGCCACCCAGGCGCCCCAAGGCTCTGAGCTTTTAGCACAGAGCCTGACGTGGGGCTTGAACCCATAAACAGTGAATTCATGACCTGAGCCAAAGTCAGATGCTTAACCGACTGAGCTGCATGGGTGCCCCAGAGACTTCTAAATTAAATTTTAAAATGACAGAGTATATTTATTAATCCATTTTATTTTTTTAAATGTTTTATTTATTTCTAGGAGAGAGAGAGAGAGACAGAGTGAGCAGGGGAGGGTCAGAGAGAGAGGGAGTCACAGACTGAAACAGGCCCCAGGCTCTGAGCTGGCAGTCAGCACAGAGCCCGACGCGGGGCTCGAACCCATGAACCGTGAGATCATGACCTAAGCGAAAGTCGGACGCTTAACCGACTAAGCCACCCAGGCGCCCCTATTAATCCATTTTAAAGAAAAGAAGAAAACAATCCTAAGTTTTGGATCTTCACAATTATATTGTATTTGTATTAATTATAATAATTATATAAATTATTTAAAAATAATTTCATGTGTGGTACTGTATCATGTGTAAGATAAGGGCAACACTATTTCTCCAAACACACTGAAACAGACCACACTTTACAGTGATAAATAAAATGAAAAGTTTCTGAAAAACTAAATTTTAGGTGATAAAAAACAGTGCTGACTGGAATACTGTCTCTTCAAAAATATAGCCACGCACTTTTCAAACTAAATAGACTTTCAAATTTGAAGAGGGAAAATAAATAAATGCATTGATTTAAATGACTAGGAATGCATTTACTTTTAAAGACCTTTTTTCTTCCTAGAGCAAGTAAATCAATCAAATAGTAAAGAGTAAAGTGCAATAATAACTATAAGACAAGAGTTCAAGAAAGATGAAATGCTGGCTGCACAGAAGATATGTGTCCCCCAGACTTTGTTTTCTTTGAGGTCTTCCATTCCAGCACTACTCAGGCCCATGGAGCTTAGCTTATATGAGATCTGACAAGGGTACAGCCCATGGCAGTAAGGATGCAGGATAGTGATTTTCTTTCTTATTTTATTCATTGCAGCCGCAGGGAGAGAGATAACGAGAACAGGAATGAAATCCAAGACTCCTACATAAAACACTGCAGAACATTACCATTAGGTCACCAGTGGGGGGAAAAAGGGAACTATTTTATTTTAGAAGATTTATTTGTTATAATATTTATGGTGGAAAATTATTTGGTTTTGCTTACTCAATGATTCATCAAAACCTCATTTTTATTAATCATATATTTGAATGACTGTTTTAACAAAAAATGTTTGACACCTGCCTACTGGATTTAAAATATTTTACTATATTGTTTCAGGAATTGAAAAAAATTATTATTACCACCTTAATTTATAATGTAAGTAATTATAAAATAATCTGAAATAACTTTACAAATTTTTACTTTTTGTTTCATATTCCTACTATTTGGATATTTTTCATCTTTTACTTATTGCTACAAAGTACTCTTGGCACTTTCACTAATGAAGGCCCTGACAAATTCAGGGAGAAATTACCTGGACTTGACCCTTCCATGAGCTTAAGAAGGTTAAGAAATTCCACGGATGGCTTAATGGTTAATTTATTTATACTGCTTAAGTAATGTAAAGTTCCTGATATTTGTATAGTTTCGGCCCTAAAAAATGGCCACTGAATATGATTCAAAAATATATATCACAATGGCCCCCAAAACCAATCATCCTTTGTAAAATGGATAAGACACTGTTAACTTAGGGTTCTTGTAAAGATTATTAGAACAATATCTGGTACTCAAAAGAGGTTAGAAATGTGGATGATGATGATAAAAATTTTGTATTAACCCTATTTGACATGGAAACATCAGTAAAATAACTAGCTAGCTCTCTACCATGATATTTTCCTTATGCAATTTGTCTATGTGAGCTGTACCTGGGCACATTAATCTCTGTCTATGGTCCTTCACTAACGTGTCCTATGCCCAGAGCACCCTTTCCTCGAAGCACATTTCTCAGTGATCTCATTTTACATCAAGACTTTGTAAGAGCTTCCAGATATGATATTTAAAGCCTTCCCAAATATATGCTGGATAAAACCAAAACTTATTAGGGATATTAGCAGAGAAACTCCTGAAGAAAGAATCAACTTCTAAACACAAAGAGCAGAGAGATCAACCGGGACAGGTTTCTCTTCATTTGGTTCCTACTAATCCAAAGACAAAAAGAAAAGTGTAAATGTAGATAAAAACTTTGAAAATTACAATAGGATCTCAGAGAAGGCTAGAATAAAAAGAAAACTATGTTTTAGGTTTCTGCGTTTATAGAATTTTTTAACATATATACTCTTATTTCTCAGGTGGAAAGAGTAGATAACGTCATAAATTTTGTATCGTTTTAAGTAATAAGAAAACTAACCCACAGATCAAGCAGGTAATAAACAGTGATTCTAAAACTAGAATTCAGTTCTTCCAACCTTAAAAGTCCAGTTCTTGTCACTACTTTCCTCATTATTATACTCTTAGCAGAAGTCACCATGATAAATTAAACACTGAATTTAACAGATAAGAGCCAAATGTGTTTACATTTCTATGACCAGTTCAACCACAGAAACCATAGATAAAAATTCTAATACAAATATAAGCTTTGATTTACAACTCCACCAAAACCATAAAATAACTAGGAATAAACCTAACTAAAGAGGTAAAGGATCTGTATGCTGAAAACTATAGAAAGTGTATGAAAGAAATTGAAGAAGACACAAAGAAATGGAAAAACATCTCATGCTCATGGGTTGGAAGAACAAATATTGCTAAAATGTTGACACTACCCAAAGAAATCTATATATTCAATGCAATCCCTATCAAAATAACACCAGTATTCTTCACAGAGTACAACAATCCTGAAATTTATATGGAACCACAAAAGACCCTGAACAGCCAAAGTAATGTTGAAAGAAAAAAAAAAAAAAGCCAAACCTCAAGCATCACAATTCTGGACTGCAAGCTATATTACAAAGCTGTAATCATCAAGGCAGTATGGTACCATGTACAAAAACAAATAGATCAATGGAACAGAATAGAGAACCCAGAAATGGACCCACAAGTGTACAACCAACTAATCTTTGATGTAGCAGGAATGAATACCCAATGGAAAAAAGACAGTCTCTTTAGCAAATGGTGATGGGAAAACACAAATCAAAACCACAATGAGATACCACCTTACACCTGTCAGAATGGCTAAAATTAACAACTCAGGAAACCACAGATGTTGGTGAGGTTGCTAAGAAAGGGAACCACTTTTGCACTGCTGGTGGGAATGCAAACTGGCATAGCCACTCTTGAAAACAGTGTGGACGTTCCTCAAAAAAATTAAAAACAGAGCTACCCTATAAACCAGCAATTGCACTATTAAGTATTTATCTAAATGATATAAAAAAATGGATTCAGAGGGGGGAAATACACCCCAATGTTTATAGCAGCACTATCAACAACAGCCAAATTATGGAAAGAGCCCAAATGTCCATTGACTGATGAATGGATAAAGAAGATGTGGTATATCTATGTGTGTATACACACACACACACACACACACACATACACACACACACACAATGGGATATTACTCAGCCATCAAAAATAATAAAATCTTGCCACCTCCAACAATGAAGATGGAACTAGAATGTATTATGCTAAGCAAAATAAGAGAAGGATAAATATGATTTCACTCATATGTGGAATTTAAGAAACAAAACAGATGACACAGAGGAAGGGAAGGAAAAATAAGATAAAAACAGAGGGAGACAAACCATAAGAGACTCTTAAATACAGAGAACAAACCGAGGGTTGTTGGATGAATGTTGGGTGGGGGATGGCTAAATGGGTGATGGGCATTAAGGAGGACACTTGTTGGGATGACCACTGGGTGTTACAGGTAAGTGATGAATCACTAAATTCTACTCCTGAAACCATTATTACACTATATGTTAACTAACTTGGATTTTTTTAAAAAAAGATACAAGCCCTGAAACAAAGAAATCCAGCAAAGGGAATGCTACATACAAAAACTCCAGTATAACCTTGTTTTAACTAAATATGCAGTGACTTTATATCTCCTTGTCACAATTTAAGATACTAGGAGTGGCCATTTGAATTTTGGGAGTGATACAATTCAACTCATAACATATGATAATACAACAAGCTCAGGAAGAAGACAAATGATATGAAGGGTCAAAATCATGTCACTGTCTGGACAGTCGCAGAAAAATGTGATACATAATAAATGCACTTAAATACTCTAGATTAATCGATAATAGAAGAATAAAAGAGTATGTAGGTACACCAAGTTCATAGAGGGGAGAAATGGAAATTTAAAAAATAAATCCAAAAGAAACCAAGTGAGGAAAGAACAACAAAAAACAATAAAACGAGGACAAATAGAAAGCAAACACTGAGATAATAAATTTAAATCCCAAAATATCAATAATAATGCTAAATATAAATGAATTAAATGCTCACCCAGGATTTCAAAAACTGTAAAACTTAAAAAACTATATGCAGGGGCATCTGGGTGGCTCAGTCAGTTAAGCATCTAACTTTGGCTCAGGTCATAGTCTCACAGTTTGGGAGTTCGAGCCCCGCATTGGGTTCTGTGCTGCCAGCTCAGAGCCTGGAGCCTGCTTCAGATTCTGTCTCCCTGTCTCTCTGCCCCTCCCCTGCTTGCACTCTTTCTCTCTCCCTCTCTCAACAATGAATAAACATAAAAAAAAATTTAACTATATACAAAAAGAAGGCAACAACAGATTTCTGGAAAATAAACATCAAATAGGTAACTAAACATGAGTCAAAAATTCAAACGAGAAATTAGAATATTTCAAATTGAGGGAAGCCTGGGTGGCTTAGTTGGTTAAGTGTCTGACTTCAGCTCAGGTCATGATCTCATGAGCCCATGATGGGCTCTGTTCTGATAGCTCAGAGCCTAGAGCCTGCTTCAGATTCTGGGTCTCCCTCTCTCTGCCCCTCCCCTGCTCACGAGCTGTCTGTCTCTCTAAAATAAGTAAACATGAAAATAATAATAATAAACATTAACAAAAAGAATATTTTGAATTGAGTAAAAATGAAATATAATATCAAAATTTGTGGGATATAGCTAAAATGGAATATAAATATATAAACATAAAATTACATTTAAATAAAACGGTGTTCAGAGGAAATTTATAGCAGTAACAGTAAAGAAGGAAGTTCTCCAATCAGTGACCTAAGTTTCCACCTTAAAAAACTAGAAAAAGCAAATTAAACCAAAATAAGTAGAAGATAGGAAAAAAATCAGTGAAAGTGTAACAATCAGTGAATTACAAAACTGAAAAACAATGGAGAAAATCAATAATACTGAAAGTTGATTTTTAAGGAAAACTAGTAAAATACATATACTTTTAAATACCCTGATCAGAAATAAAACAGAGGACACAAATTACCGTTATCAGAAACAAAAAAGAAGACATCCCTACAGATATTAAAAAGATAATAAAGGAATATTAAAAGCAACTGATGCCAATGGTCAAATCCCTTCAAAGACACAAACTACCAGCTTTTAAGAAGAGAGACATGATTTTAGGATTTTGGGGCACCTGGGTGGCACAGTCAGTTAAGTGTCCGACTTCGGACCTCACAGTTCATGGGTTTGAGTCCCGTGTCGGGCTCTGTGCTGGCAGCTCAGAGCCTGGAATCTGCTTCAGATTCTGTGTCTCCCTCTCCCTCTGACCCTTCCCCACTCATGCTCTGTTTCTCTCTGTCTCAAAAATAAATAAAAGCATTTAAAAGAAAAGAAAAGAAAAGAAAAGAAAGTGCTAAAGAAAAGGAAAGAAAAGAAAAGAGACATGAGGGGCACCTGGGTGGCTCAGTCAGCTGAGCGTGGATGAAACTGAACACTTGAAATATGTGCAATTTATGTCATTTGCTTGTCAGTAATAAAGCTGTTAAAAATGAGAGACAGAATGTAAAAAAATTACCAACACCAAAAGAAAATAGAAGAGAGGAAAAAAAAAGCTTTGAAAATGAAGGACAAATGGAATACTAAAAATTATTCAAACAATCCTAAACATAAGTCAAGATTTGAGAGAGTAAAAGAACAGAAACCAGGAAGGACATGTAAAAAACAAATAGTAAGATGGCAGATTTAAATTCCAAAAGTTCAGCAATTTTATTAAACAAAAAATGGAATAAATGCTTCAGAGAAATTCAATACTGTCAGACTAGATTTTTTAAATTTCACAATAATAGGGGCCTGGGGCACCTGGCGGGCTTAGTCCAGAAAGCATGTGACTCTTGATTTTGGGGTTGTGAGTTTGAGCCCCATGTTGGGTATAGACATTACTTACATAAATAAATAATTTTAAAAATAGGAGGCATAGCTAATATATAAGGAGATAAAAGTGTAATAGGATGGAAAAATAGGTACTTTGCAAACATAAAGTAAAAAAAAAAAGCTGCTAGTATAACTATATTAAGATTAGAGTAAGACAACTTAAAAATGAAAGAAAGCATTACCAGAGATAAATTGAAAAAGTTCATATGGTAAGAGGTTTGATTTATCAGGAAGATGTAATTATTCAAAAGTCAAAAGCACTAACAGCTTCAATATTTATAAAGTAAAATCTGACAGAAGTAAAAACACAAGGAAAAACTGACATATGAAAAATCTTTTTTTTTTTTATAATTTCTGAGACAGAGAGAGAAAGACAGCGTGAGCAGGGGAGGGTCAAAGAGAGGGAGACACAGAATCTGAAACAGGCTCCAGGCTCTGAGCCAGCTGTCAGCACAGAGCCCGATGCGGGGCTCGAACCCACGAACTGAGAGATCATGACCCGAGCCAAAGTCGGACGCTTAACCGACTGAGCCACCCAGGTGCCCCTGACATATGAAAATTCTTGCTGGAAGATTTGAACACATCTCTCTCTCTAGTTGGTTAAACAAGCATAATAAAACCTAATAATAATGATCAAATTATTTTAAAACATAATTAACAAATTTTATGTGACATATAGAATACTTATCTACAACTATACAACTCTTTCAAGAATACTGAGTATTTGTAATAATCAACCATGTAGGGTAGTCCATAATGCAAGTCTCAACACATTTCAAAGAACTGAAATCAGAGTATCTTTTCTCATCACAAAACTTAATTATGCAGAACGTAAATGACAAAATGATAACTAGAACATTTTCATGTGTT
Organism: Hyaena hyaena; assembly: GCF_003009895.1. Taxonomy (NCBI): domain Eukaryota; kingdom Metazoa; phylum Chordata; class Mammalia; order Carnivora; family Hyaenidae; genus Hyaena; species Hyaena hyaena. Next base: position 3,196,406 of record NW_024080703.1, on the reverse strand, counting down.
TGTAAGTTAAGAAATATATTCCTAAAGAGTCTATGGTTCAACAAAGCAATCACATTGAGAATTAGAAATATTTTAACTGAATAACTGAAAATACAAAATATTAAAACTTGTGGCTTTGTAGCTAAAGCCATTCATAGAGGGACACTTACAGCCTTTAATGCATATATTGTAAGAAATATTGGAAATAAATATACTAACTCCATCTTTAGAGGTTAGATAAGAAAAACAAACTCAAAGAAAGTAAAAGGAAAGAAATAGTAAAAGAACAATAGTTGATGATACAGAAAATAGGCATACAATGCAAAAGCTCTTTTTTAAGTTTATTTATCTTGAGAGAGAGTGTGTGTGTGTTCAAGCACGAGTGGGGGATGGACAGACAGACAGGGGAGAGAGAACCCAAGTAGGCTCCCATTGTCAGCACTGAGCCCGAACTATGAACGGTGAGATTGTGACCTGAGCTGAGATCAGGAGTCGGGTCTTAACCAACAAGCATCCAGGCGCCCCACATAGGAGACTAATAAATTTTGAGAAGCTTTTGAGAAGACTAATACTTAATAGCCTGAAAAGAATAATAAAAGAGAGCCATCAAGAACACACAGGTATCTAATATTAGCAAAGAAAAGGAGGAAATTATTACAGACCCTACAGATGTGTGCTAATATTGTCATCAGGCTATGAAGTAAAATATAAATTATGTACAATGTAAGAAAATGAAAAATCCAGTTTTGTAGGCACACTATACCATCCTGGACAGCATGGACACTGAACTTTTATATAACCACAAGAGTTCAGTTGGACAGCACTGCTATAAACAGTTAAGTGAACAAACAACTGGGATAACAAATGTTGTAATTTCAACAAATTGACAAATTCTTGGGAAATATACATGTTACTTAAACTGACATAGCAAGAAATATGAAACCTGAATAATTATATAAGTATTAAAGATACTGGATCCCAAAACTCATCCCTCCAAGAATACCCACATTGCTTTACCAATGATTTCTTCTAAATATTTATGGAAGACATAATTCCAGTATTATGTAACCCTTCAGGAAATAAAAAAGAACAAAAAATAGACTTTTAAACAAATGGTGCTGAAGCAACTGGATTAGATATCAAAAAAAAAAAAAAAAGAGAGAGAGAGAAACTTTAACTAAACCTCACACCTAATTAAAAAAAAAAAAGTGGACCATATATTTAATGTCAACTCTAGCACTATAAAACTTTCAGAAGAAAACTCCAGAGGAACTCTTCGGGACCTATGGCAGAGTAAAAAGTTTTCAGGCATGATCCCAAAGCATACTACATAAAAAAGAAAAATAGTAAACTAGGCTTTATCAAAATTAAATACTTCTGCTCTGCTAAAGATCCTGTTGAGAAGATGAGAAGAAAAGTTACAGACAAGAAGAAAATATTTCCAACCAAATTTCTGATAAAGGACATATATTAGGAACATATAATGAGGGGCACCTGGGTGGCTAGGTCAGTTTAGCATCCAACTCTTGATTTGGACTCAGGTCACAATCTCACCATTAGTGAGCCAGAGCCCATGTCCAGCTCTGCGCTGATGGCACAGAGCCTCCTTAGGATTCTCTCTCGCTCTCCTGCTCCCCTGCTCACACACACTCCCTTTCTCTTTCTTTCAAAAATAAACATTTATAAAAGAATATATAATGAACTCTCAAACTTCAATGGCAAAAAAAAAGCAACCAACTGAATTAGAAAAAAGGCAGAAGACATAAAGTTTTCACTCTAAGAGAATATACAGATAACAAAGAAGTGAAAAGATGTTCAACATAAACAATCAGTAGGGAAAATAGAATTAAAATCATGATGAGATAAGACTACACACTTATTATTGTAGCTAAAATTTTAAAAAGTGAAAATACTAAATGCTCATGATGATGAAAAAACTGGTTCTTTCCTATATCGCTGTTAGGGATGTTAAATTTACAGTGCAGCCGCTGCGTAAAACAGTTTGGTAGTTCCTCAAAATGTGAAACCTACAACTACCAGATGACCCAGCAACTCCACTTCTAGGTACGGAAGAGAAATGTAGTTAAATATTTTAAATCCAATAAGCAGAGGAGATGGGTGTGATATAAAGAAGCATGAGAGTTATCTTTGTGTCCTCTATCTTGAATAGTTCTGTGTCTTTATATGTATAAATCTATGCATGTGATAAAATGACATTCAAGTATACACAAACCACTGCACTAATGTCAGATTCATGCTTCTGAAATTAAACTGCAGGTGTAGAAGATATAACCATTAGGGAAAAATGGATGAAAGGTAAATAAGAACTCTACTGCTGGGTGCCTGGGTGGCTTAGTCAGTTGAGCATCTGACATTGGCTCAGGTCATGACCTCACAGTTTGTGAGTTTGAGCCCCTCATTGGGGCACTGCTGTCAGTGCAGAGTTGGCTTCGTATCTTCTGTTCCCCTCTCTCTGTCCCTCCTCTGCTCGCACTCTCAAGCTCAAAAATAAATAAATCATTAAAAAAAAAGAATTCTCTACTGCATTTGCAACTTCCCATGAATCTAAAATTATTTCAAATAAAAGTTTAAAAAAATAAGAAACATCTCATATAAGTACAGCATGTGATTGACATCAAATCTGGCAAAGATATAAGAAAAATCAATCTTTTTCAGAAGAAAAGGCCATTCTTTCTCATAAACATAAAACAAAAATCCTAAACAAAGTACTGTCAAATCAAAACAATAAAATACGCTTACTCCAGGAAAGCAAGTTGGTTTAGTATTAGAAAATCAATCGATATAAATTGTCTCACTAACAAAACAGAGGTGAAAAATCACATGATCACCTTAATCAACAGAGGAAGGTATTTGATAACATTTTATAATATTAATTAAAAAATATTTTTAATGTTTTATTTATTTTTGAGACAGAGACAGATGGAGCATGAAGAGGGGAGGGGCAGAAGGTCAGAGACATACAGAATCCAAAGCAGGCTCCAGGCTCTGAGCTGTCAGCACAGAGCCCAATGCGGGGCTCGAACCCACGAACCTGAGATCATGAGCTGAGCTGAAGTCAGAGTCTTAACTGACTGAGCCACCCAGGAGTCCCTTATAATATTAATTTTTAATGAATAAAAATTCTTAGCAAAACTAGGAAGAAAACTTACTTAATTTGATTTATATAAAACCTAGAATAATGTCAATGAAAATGGCAGAGTAAAGAACTCCAAATTTCATCTCTCCATAAAAGGAAAAATGGGCAAAAACTATGACAATCAACCTCTTTTAACTCTGGAAATTAGTCGAAGGCTTGCAGCACCACAGGTAGCATGTATTCAAGAAAATCAGCTAATTCTTTTTTTTTTATTAAAAAATTTTTTTTATTTTTTTATTTTAATTACAGTTTGTTAACATACAGTGTTATATTAGTTTCAGGTGCACTATACAGTGATTCAACAATTCTATACATTACTCATTGCTTATCATGATAAGTGTGCTCTTAATTTCCTTCACCTATTTCACCCATCCCCCCACCCACCTCTTCTCTGGTAACCATCAGTTTGTTCTCTATAACTAAGAGGCTGTTTCTTGGTTTGTTTCTTTTTTTCCCCTGTGTTCATTTGTTTTGGTTCTTAAATTCAATATATGAGGAAATCATATGCGATTTGTCTTTCTCTGACTGATTTGTTTCACTTAGCATTGTACTCTCTAGATCCATTCATGTTATTGCAGAAGGCAAGCTTTCATTCTTTTCTATGGCTGAATAATATTCCATTGTATATATAAATACCACTTCTTCTTTATCCATTCATCTTTTGATGGACACTTGGGCTGTTTTCATAATTTGGCTATTGTACATAAAGCTGCAAAAATCATAGGAGTGCATGTATTTTTTCAAATTTGTATTTTTGTATTCTTGGGGTAAATACCCTGTAGTGGAATTACTAGATCATATGGTAATTCAGTTTTTCAGAAAATCAGCTAATTCTTGATACAAAAAGTAAACTTTCAGATATAGAATTTAATGTAATAGACATAAAAATACTCACAGGAGTTGAAAAGAGAGTGGATGAACTCAGTGAGAACTTCAACAGAGACAGAAAATATTAAAAAGAAGCAGAGCTGAAGAATTCAATAACTGAAATAAAAGACTCACCACAGACAATCAATAACAGATTAGAAAATGCAGAAGAATGCTGGGTCATAGGGGAGTTCTATTGTTAATTTTCTGAGGAACCTCCACACTGTTTTCCAGAGGGGCTGCACCCGTTTACATTCCCACCAACAGTGTAGGAGGGTGCCCTTTTCTTCACATCCTCGCCAGCATCTAGAGTTCTCTGATTTGCTCATTTTAGCCACTCTGACTGGCATGAGGTGGTATCTCAGTGTGGTTTTGATTTGTATTTCCCTGATGATGAGGGATGCTGAGCATCGTTTCATGTGTCTGTTGGCCATCTCGATGTCCTCTTTGGAGAAGTGTCTGTTCATGTCTTCTGCCCATTTCTTCACTGGAATACTTGTTTTTCGGGTGTGGAGTTTGGTGAGTTCCTTATAGATTTTGGATACTAGCCCTTTATCTGGTATGTCATTTGCAACTATCTTTTCCCATTCTGTCAGTTGCCTATTAGTTTTATTGATTGTTTCCTTTGCCATGCAGAAACTTTTTATCTTGATGAGGTCCCAATAGTTCATTTTTGCTCTTGATTCCCTTGGTTTGGGGGATGTGTGAAGTAAGAAATTGCTGCGATTTGAAGTCAAGGGGGTTGTTTCCTGCTTTCTTCTCTAGGGTTTTGATGGTTTCCTGTCTCACATTCAGGTCCTTTATCCATTTACCCAAGAGATATAGGAGTGCTGATACATAGGGGCACATGTACTCCAATGTTCATAGCAGCACTCTCAACAATAGCCAAAATATGGAAAGAGCCTACGTGTCCATCAACTGACGAATGGATCAAGAAGATGTGGTTTATTTATTCTATGGAATACTACATGGCAATGAGAAAGAATGAAATCTGGCCATGTGTAGCAACATGGATGGACCTTGAGGGTGTTATGATGAGCGAAATAAGTCAGGCAGAGAAGGACAGATACCATGTTTGCACGTATAGGTGGATTAGGAGGAACTTAATGGAGGACCATCGGGGTGAAGAAGGGGAAAAATAGTTGGAGAGAGGGAGGGAGGCAAACCATGAGAGACTTTTGAATGCTGAGAACAAACTGAGGGCTGATGGAGGTGGGGGAGAGGAGAAGGGGGGGTGATGGGCACAGAGGAGGGCAACTGTTGGGATGAGCACTGGGTGTTTTATGGAAACCAACTTGACAATAAACTATTTAAGAAAAAAAAGTGGCATCACACCGTAAAAAAAAATGCAGAAGAATGGATCAGGGATTTTGAAGACAAGGTAATAGAAAGCAACCAAGCTGAGCAGAAAAAAGAAAAAAGAATAATAAAGAAAATGAGAATAAGTTAAGGGAACTCTGTAATATCATCAAGCAGGAAAACATTGATATTCATATAAGGATCCTAGAAAGAAAGAAGAAAAGAGGGCAGAAAACTTATTTAAAGAAATAACAGCTGAAAACTTCTCTAATCTGGGAAGGAAACCGATGTCTGGGTCTGAAAAGCACAAAGCCCACAACAAGATGAACCCAAGGAGGTCAATGCCAAGACATATAATTAAAATGGCAAAAAAGTACTATTAAAGAGGGGATTTTAAAAGCAACAAGAGGAAATAGTTACATACCAAAAAACTCAAACCAAAACCACAACACAGTAAGTCTGTCAAGCTGATTTTACAACAGGAATTTTACAGGACACAGGGAGTGTGTCACATTCAAAGTGAAAAAACCTACAACTGAGAATACCCAGCAAGGCTATCATTCATAATAGAAGGAAAGATACTTTCCGAAACAAGTCAAAGGAGTTCATCACCACCAAACCAGTCTTTTTATTTTTTTATTTTTTTTATTTCTAGGAGAGAGAGAGAGAGAGAGAGAGAGAGAGAGAGAGAGACAGTGTGAGCAAGGGAGGATCAGAGAGAGAGGGAGACACAGACTGAAACAGGCTCCAGGCTCTGAGCTGGCAGTCAGCACAGAGCCTGATGCGGGGCTCGAACCCACGAACCGCGAGATCATGACCCAAGCAAAAGTCGGACGCTTAACTGACTAAGCCACCCAGGCGCCCCACCACCAAACCAGTCTTAAAAGAAATGTTAAAGGGAATTCTTTAAGTGTAAAGAAAAGGCCATAACTAGAAGAAAGATAATTATAAAAGAAAACATTTCATAGGTAAAAGCAAACATACAGAAGAGTAGGAGATCAATCACTTATAAAGCCAGTGTTGATGTTAAAAGGCAAATGTAGTAAGAACAACTATATCTACAAAAACTATTCAGGGGATACACGAAATAAAAAGATGTAAAAGATGACATCATACACATAAAATGTGGAGGGGGTATAAAAAGTTGGTGATTTTAGAACATGTTTGAACTTAAGCCATCATCAATTTAACATACACTATGTATGAACTATATATGATACTATATTTATGAACTATATGTGATATTATATATGAACCCAATGGTAAAAAGAAATAAAAAACTAATAATGGATACACATAAAATAAAGGAAAAGAATCCAAGTATAACACTAAAGAAAACCATCAACTTACAAGAAAGAGAGCAAGAGAAGGAGGAACAGAGAGGAATTACAAAAACAATCAGAAAACAAATAACAAAATGACAATACATACTTACCAATAACTACTTTAAATGTAAATGGACTAAATATTCCAATAAGAAGACACAGGATGACTGAATGGATAATATTAATATGACTCAACTATATGTTACCTACAAGAAACTCACTTCAGACTTAAAGACACACACAGACTGAAAAATGAAGGGATGGAAAAACATTTACTATGCAAATGGAAGCAAAATAAAAGCTGGGGTAGTGCTTATATCAGACAAAATATACTTTAAAACAAAGACCACAGCAAGAGATAAAGAAGGGCACTCCATAATGATAAAGGAATTAATCCAATGAGAGGATATAATAATTGTAAATACATGCATTCTAGATAAAAGCACCTAAATACATAAAATAAATATTAGCAAACATAAAAGGAGAAACTGACAGAAATGAGGTAATAGTAAAGGACTTTAACACCCCACTTACATCAATGGATAGATCATTCAGACAGAAAATCAACAAGAAAACAGTGGCTTTGAATGACACATTAAAAAACAGATAGACCTAACATATATACAGAACATTCCATCCCCAAACAGGAGAATACACATTCTTCAAATACACATGAAACATTCTCCCCGATAGATCACGTTAAACCACAAAACAAATCTGAATAAATTTGAGAAGATGAAATCACATCAATACCTTTCTTGACCACAGCAGTATAAAACTAAAAAAACAACATACTATCAATCAGTCAATGAAGAAATCAAAGAGGAGATTAAAAAATACATGGAGGGCAAAAAATATATATGGAGGGGCACCTGGGTGGCTCAATCAGTGAAGCATCAGTTGATTTCAACTCTAGTCATTATCTCATGGTTTGTGAGATCGAGCCCTGCATTGGGCTCTGCACTGACAGCATGAAGCTTGCTTGGGAATCTCCCTTTGCCCTTCCCCTGCTTGTCCATGCTCACACGCTCTCTCTCTCAAAATAAACAAACAAACCAAGAAACAAACATTTTAAAAAATACATGGAAGGGCACCTGGGTTGCTCAGTTGGTTAAACGTCCAACTTCATCTCAGGTCATGGTCTCATAGTTTGTGAGTTTGTCTGTGCTGACAACTCAGAGCCAGAGCCTGGAGCCTGCTTCAGATTCTGTCTCCCTCTCTCTCTGCCCCTTTCCCAGAATTCATGCTGTGTGTGTGTGTCTCTCTTTCAAAAATAAACAAACATTAAAAAAAATAACAATAGGGGTACCTGGGTGGCTCAGTTGGTTAAGCATCCGGATTCAGCTCACATCATGATCTCATGGTTTGTGGGATCGAGCCCCACGTTGGGCTCTGTGCTGACAACTAGCTCAGAGCCTGGAGCCTGCTTCAGATTCTGTATCTCCCTCTCTCTCTGACCCTCCCCTCCTCACGCTCTCTCTCTCAGAAATAAAGAAAAAACACTAAAAATTTTTAAAAAATTAATAAATAAAAAATACATGGAAACAAATGAAAATGAAAACACAATGGTCCAAAATCTTTATCTTTGGGATGCAGCTAAAACACTTGTAAGGGGGGCGTTTACAACAATACCTGCCTGCCTCAAGAAATAAGAAAATCCCTTCACTCATATGTGGAATTTAAGAAACAAAACAAATGAGCAAAGGAAAAAAAAAAATAAAAAGAGACAAACCAAGAAACAGACTCTTAACTATAGAGAACAAATTGATGGTTACCAGAGGGAGGTGAGTAGGAGGATTGGGTGAAATAGGTGATGGAGATTAAAACGTACACTTATCATGATAAGCACTGAGTAAGGTATAGAATTGTTAAACCACTGTACTCTACACTTGAAACTAAAATAACACTGTATGTTAACTATACTGGAATTAAATAAAAACCGTAATAAAAAAGAAACAGGAAAAATCTCAAATAAACAGTCTAGTCTTACACCTAAAGGAAGTAGAAAAGAGCAAAAAACAAGGCTCAAAGCTAGTACAAGCAAAGACATAATAAAGACTGAAGCAGATGAATGAAATAGAAACAAAAATAACAACAACTCAACAGAAAAGCTCAATGAAACCGAAAGCTGGTTCCAAAATTTGATAAAATTTTAGCCAGACTTGTCAGAAAAAAAGAGTGGACTCAAATGAGTAAAATCAGAAATAAGGGGAGATACACTCTCAACAACAGCCAAAACATGGAAAGAGCCTAAGTGTCCATCAACAGATGAATGGATCAAGAAGATGTGGTTTATCTATACGATGGAATACTACATGGCATGAGAAAGAATGAAATCTGGCCATGTGTAGTGACATAGACGAAACTTGAGGGTGTTATGCTGAGGGAAATAAGTCAGGCAGGGAAAAGACAAATACCATATGTTTGCACATATAGGAGGATTAGGAGGAACTTAATGGAGGACCAAGGGGGAGAAGAAGGGGGGAAATAGCGGGGGATAGGGAGAGAGGCAAACCATGAGAGACTCTTGAATGCTGAGAACTGAGGACTGATGTGGGGGGGGGGGGGAGTGGGGAGATGGGCATGGAGGAGGGCACTTGTGGGGATGAGCACTGGGTGTTATATGGAAACCAACTTGACAATAAACTATTTGTAAAAAATTAATAAATAAATAAATAAAAAAGAAATAAGGGGAGATAATAATTGACAACATGGAAATACAAAGAATTATAAAGAATATTATGCAAAAATATATGCCAACAAATTGGATAACATAGAAGTGGATAAATTCCTAGAAGCATAGAATCTTCCAAAAGTGAATCATGAATAATAGAAAATTTGAACAGATGGATTACAAGCAATGAAACTGAATCAAAAAACTTCCAACAAACAAAAGTCCAGGACCAGGTGACTTCAGAGATGAATTCTAGCAAACATTTATAGGAAAGTTAATACTTATTCTTTTAAAACTTTCAAAAAACAATGGAAGAGGAAGGAAAACTTCCAAATTCAACCTATTAGGTCAGTATTATCCTGATACCAAAACCAAAGGCACTACAAAGGAAGAAAACTACAGGTCAGTATCTCTGGCAAACACAGATGCAAAATCCTCAACAAAGTATTATCACACCAAATTCAACAATACATTAAAAAAATCATTCACCACAATCAAGTGGGACAAACCCACAGTCGCCATCATACTCAATGGTAAAAAGCTGAAAGTTTTTCCTTTAAAGTCAAGAATATGACAAGGGTGTCTACTTTCACCTCATTTATTCAACATAGTCCTAGAAGTCCCAGCTGCAGCAATCAGAAAACAAAGAAATAAACGACATCCAAAGAGGTTAGTAGGAAATAAAACTCTTTGCAGATGGCATGACACTGTGTTTAAGAAAAACCCTAAAGACTCCACAAAAAACTTAGAACTGATAAATGAATCTGATAAAGTTGTAGGATACAGAGTTACTATACAGAAATCTGTTGCATTTATATATATCAATAACAAAGTAGCACAAAGAGAAATTAAGAAAACAATTCCATTTATGACACCATCAAAAGAATAAAATACCTAGGAATAAATTTAGTCAGGAGTGAAAGACTTGGACTCTGAAAAATAGAAGACATTCATGAAAGAAACTGAAGGCGACACAACTGGAAACATATACCGTGCTCATGGGGTGGAAGAATCAATATTATTAAAATGTCCATACTACCCAAAGCAATCTACAGATCCAATGCAATCTCTAGCAAAATACCAATAGCAGTTTTCACAGAACTAGAATAAAATTTTTATGGAACCACAAAAAAATCTCCAATAGCCAAAGCAATCTTGAGAAAGAAGAACAAAGCCTAAAGTATCACAATTCTGGATTTCAAACTGTACTACAAAGCTATAGTAAGCAAACAGTATGGTGCTGGCACAAAATCAGACACGAAGATTAATAGAATAGAACAGAGAACCCAGAAATAAACCCATATCCATAAGGTCAATTAATTTAGGACAAAAGATGCAAGAATATACAGTGAGGAAAAGATAGTCTCTTCAATAAATAATGCTGGGAAAACGTGACAGCTACCCATGAAAGAATAAAATTAAACCACTTTTGTATAGCAGACACGAAAATAAACTCAAAATGGATTAAAGATATAAATGTGAGAATTGAAACCAAAGAACTCCTAAAAGAAAACATAGGCAGTACTCCTGGACATTAGGCTTAGCAACATATTTATGGATATGTCTCCTTAGGCAAGGAAACAAAAAGAAAAATAAACTATTGGAACTAACCCAAAATAAAGGCTTTGCACTGCAAAGAAAACCATCAACAAAAAGGTAACTCACAGAATGTGAAGAGATATTTGTAAATTATATATCTCATAAAGGGTTATTATAAAAAATACACAAAGAACTTAGACAACTCAACACCAAAAATATATCAAACATTACAATGAAAAAACAGAGGACCTGAATAGACATTTTTCCAAAGAAGACATTTAGATGGCCGGGAGACACACAAAAAGATGCTCAACATCACTCATCATCAGGGAGACATAAATCAAAACACAATGGGATACCACCTTTTACCTGTTAGAATGGCTGGTACAAAAAAGACAAGAAATAACAAGTGTTGGTGAGGATGTGGAGAAAAGGGAATCCTTATACACTGTTGGTGGGAATGTAAATTGGTGCAGTCAATATGGAAAACAGTATGGAAGTTCCTTGAAACAATAAAAATATAAATACTATGTAATCCAGTAACTCCACTACTGGGTATTTACCCAAAGAAAATGAAAAGATTAATTTGAAAGGATACATGAACCTCTAAGTTTACTGCAGCATTATTTACAATGGCCTAGATAAGGCTAAGTATCCATCGATAGACGAATGGGTAAAGTAGATGTCACACACACACACACACACACACACACACACACACTGAAATATTATTCAACCATGAAAATGAATCAGATCTTGCCATTTGTGACAACAAGGATAGCCTTAAATGGTATTATGCTAAATGAAATAAGTCAGACAGAAAAATTCTACCTTTTGATTTTACTTCTATGTGGAATCTAAAAACCAAAACAGACAGACTCTTAAGTACAGAGAACTGGTGCTTGCTAGAAGGGAGGGGAATTGGAGGGTGGGCAAAAGAAATGAAGGAAATGAAGAGTTACGAACTTCCAGTTATAAAATAAATAAGTCACATAGTCGCATAGGGAACACAGTCAATAATATTGTAACAATGTTGTATGGTGACAGATGGTGACTTATTGTGGAAAGTAATGTATACAAATGTCAAATCAATGATGTTGTATACTTGAAACTAATATAACACTGTATGTCAGTTATACTTCAATTTTAAAAAAACACAGCAAACTTTGTGGCACTTTGACCCCAGTCCTATTCCCTAATCCACAGCTCATCACTGCCTGTGAAAAAAATAACTGATTCCTAATCACGGCAGGAGCAGAATGAGCTAATTTGCAAAGAATTATAATTATTTGTTCTAACCTGTCTGGTGGCTGCCTGGTATATCAGTTCAAAAAGCTTGTCTTTATTTTGCCTAACTCAAAACTGGCCTAATTCTAAAGCTGATTCCCTGGAGGCATTTGTTGAAAACTTTTACAGGCTGATATCTTAGCCACTGCTGATGGAGGTGACAGAAAACAGCTGGGAAAACAACAGATTAACCAAAAAGCATGGGGGAAAAGCCTGAGGAATGAGATGCTCTGACCTTCCCAGGAATCTAGAAGTCCATGTGCATGCTCAAGGCTGTGAGCATGCTCAGAAAAGACCTGAAAATAACCTAAGTTCTCACTGGCTGCTAACCTTGAGTCTCTTTGGAAACAGAAAGTAAAGAATAGCGCAGAGTTATAAACCACCTGACAATCTTTTTTTTTTTTTTTTTAATATTTTTATTTATTTCTAGGAGAGAGAGAGAGAGAGACAGCGTGAGCAGGGGAGGGTCAGAGAGAGAGGGAGACACAGACTCTGAAATAGGCTCCAGGCTCTGAGCTGGCAGTCAGCATAGAGCCCGACGCGGGGCTCAAACCCACGAACCGCGAGATCATGACCTAAGCGAAAGTCGGACGCTTAACCGACTAAGCCACCCAGGCGCCCCAGCAATCTTAAATATATACACAGAGCCCATGACAAAGACTGGAAGAATTTTGGGCTCCAGGTGTTTAAGGAAATCTCTGTCCAATTGCTAGCTGATAACTAAGCTAAGGAAACAGATTTCAGTACTTACACATGACAAAAAATACAGACTTCAGAAAATTACTTCAAAAAAAGCACTAAACAGTCAACTACAATTAGCCCAGATAACAACAAATCCTAAAAAGGACAGAGAATCTGGTTTCTAGAGTTGCCAAGTTATAATATTCATAATATCTGGTCTTCAATAACAACAACAAAAATTACAAGGCCTGCAAAGAAAAAAGATAGTATGTCCCATATAAAGGACTGTGCATGAGGAAGATCAATGTACTTTTTAGATGAAAGCTTTAAATCTGCTATTTTAGGGGCACCTGGGTGGCTCAGTACGTTGAGCATCCGACATCGGCTCAGGTCATGATCTCACGGTTTGTGGGTTCGAGCCCCGTGTCGGGCTCTGTGCTGACAGCTAGCTCAGAGCCTGGAGCCTGCTAGGATTCTGTATCTCCCTCTCTTTCTGACCCACCTTTGCTCAGGCTGCCTCTCTCTCTCAGAAATAAATAAAACATTAAAAAAATAAATCTGATATTTTAAATATGTTCAATGAACTAAGGGAAATGAAAGAACTAAAGGAAACGTTTACACAAAAACCTCTATGTGGATGTCCAGATTAGCTATGTTTATCACAGCCAAAGAGCAGAATCAACCAAATGTCTATTAGCTGATGAATGGATAAATAGTATGTAACAGATCCATACAATGGAATATTATTCAGCCATAAGGAGAAATGAAGTATCATTAAATGCTACAACATGGATGAACCTTGAAAACATTATGCAAAGCCAGATACCAAAGAGCACATATTACATGGTTCTAATTAAATGGAATGTCTACAACAGACAAATCCATAGAGGCAGAAGGCAGATTAGTGGTTATCATGAAATAAAGAGGCTGAGAACTGGAAGTAACCGCTTAACTGCTAACAGGTAGAGGGTTATTTTATTTTATTTTTTTGGGTATGATGAAAATGCTCTCGGGGCGCCTGGGTGGCTTAGTCGGTTAAGCGTCCGACTTTCGCTTAGGTCATGATGTCACGGTTCGTGGGTTCGAGCCCCGCGTCAGGCTCTGTGCTGACTGCCAGCTCAGAGCCTGGAGCCTGTTTCAGTCTGTGACTCCCTCTCTCTCTGACCCTCCCCTGCTCACGCTGTCTCTCTCTCTCTCCTAGAAATAAATAAAACGTTAAAAAAAAAAAGAAAATGCTCTCAAATTAGATACTGGTAATGGTTGCACAACACAGTGAACAGACTAAAAATCACCAATGTGTGTGCACTTTTAAAAAATGTTTATTTATTTTGAGAGAGAGAGAGAGAAGAAAAATGTGAGTGGGGGAGGGCAGAGAGAGGGGGAGAGAAAATCCCAAGCAGCCTCTGTGCTGTCATCATAAAGCCCAACTCACAAACCATGAAATCATGACCTGAGCCAAAACCAAGAGTCAGATCTTTAACCAAGTGACCCACCTCAGCACCCCAAAGTGTATGCACTTTTACCTGGTGAATTCTATGTTACGTGAAATATATCTCTAAAAATTCTATAAAAAACTGGCAACATACATCATATATAATAATGAAATGATGAAATTTTAATGAATAATTTCAGTGCTGAAATAAAGTTTCACTGATGGAAGTTTTTGAGATTGGTAATGAAATAAGGATACTTGTTGTCATGACTTCCTGTATTGTAGATCCTAATTAGCACAAAAGAAAACAATGTATAATATACAAATAAATAGCATTTAAAAAACTTAGCAAGGTTGCTGGATACAGGTTACTATAAAAAATCCATTATGTTTATATATACCAAACATAATTAGAAACTGAATTTGAAGAAACAATATCATTTACAATGTCCTCTAAAAACACTAAATACCCAGGAATAAATCTAAGAAAACAATGTGCAATACATATACACAAAAAGCTGCAATACATTATTAAATTTTTTTAAAGATGTAAACGAATGGATTTATTCATGGTTTGTAGACTCAGTGCTGTCTGGATGTGAATTCTTCCAAAACTGATCTATATATATTCAGTATAATCCCAATTGAGCATTTCAGCTGAATAATTTGTTGAAAATGACAAAGTACTTTAAAATGTATATGAAAATATAAAGTGGCAATCTTATAGGAGGAAAACAGAGCTAGAAAAATTATTGTACCAGGTACCTACTATAAAGCTACAGTAATTAATACTGTATGGTATTGGCACAGGATGGACAAGTAGATTCACAGAACAAAGTAGAAAGCCTGAACAGACCTGCACAGTTATGAACACTTGTTTTATGATAAAGATGGTATTTGTAGAGTTCTAGGAAACAATATTTTCATTAATTGAGTCAACTGGCTTGGAAACTTTTGAAAAAAAATTACACTTAAACATTACTTCATCCCAAACACAAAAATAAATTCCAGGAGATTATTGGTCTAAATGTGAAAAACAAAACATTACAGTGTGTAGAAGAATTCAGTAATTAATCTTTAGGACTTCAAGGTGGGAAAAGATTTCTTAAACACAACACGGAAAACACCAAATAAGGGACAGTAAAGGAAAACCACAGTGATTAAAATTAGTAACTATGGTCATCAAAAGAAACCATTAAGAGAGTAAAAGGGCAAGCCAGAGTGGAATAAAATATGTGTGAAAGACTTGTGTATGAATTATATAAAGAACTCTTTATGAATCAGTATGAGAATGCATAGGTAACCCCCCAAAAGAGACTTGAAAAGATACTTCGCATAGGAGAATATCAGTGTCCAATAAACATAAGAAAAGGTATTCATTCAATCTTATTGATCAAAGACTATGCAAATTAAACCACATTAGATACCACTATATACCTACCCGAATGGTTAAAATATAAAAGACTTGACCAAGTGTTGCAAGAATGTAGAGTAACTGGAATGTTTATATTCTGCTGCTGAAGTATGAATTGATGAAAATATTTACAAAAACTGTTTAGAAGTTGAGCTATGACCCTGCAACTTAACTACAAAATAGAAATTTACATACATGCATACTACAAGTATGATAAGGTTCACAGGAAAATGATTTACTGTAGCCCAAGGCTGGAAAAACAAAAATTTTCAACAAAATAAATTCTGCTGTATTTCTAAATGGACTACTACAGAGTAATGAAAATGAGCCACCTAGTGCTACGCACAATATGGACAAATCTTACAAACATAATACCGAATGGAGGAAAGCAGATGCAAAAGAGTACACATGGAATGCATTATGGACTGAAGGTTTGTGCTCCCCCAAAATCATGTGTTGAAATCCTAATCCCCAATGTGATGATATTAGGACGTGGGGCCCTTGGGAGATGATCAGGTCATGAGGGTGGAGCCCTCATGAATGGGATTAGTGCCCTTATAAAGGAGACCCCAGAGAGCTCTCTCACCTCTTCTACCATGTGAGGACACAGCGAGAAGACTGCTGTCTATGAATTAGGAAGAGGGCCCTCACCAGACACCGAATCTGCCGGCGTCTTGACCTTGGACTTCCCAGTCTTCAGAACTGTGAGAAATAAATGTTTGTGTTTAAGCCACCCAGTCTATTATACTTTGTTACAGCAGCCTGAATGGACTAAAACAGGATGATTCCATTTAGAAACTTCAAACAACAGGTTAAACTAATCTATGATGGTAGAAGTCAGGACAGTTTTATCTTGTGGAGGAAAAGGAAGGTAGAGACCAGGAAGAAGATTGAGGGAGGCTCTGGACAATGGCAATGTTCTCTATCCTCATCTTGGCAACAGTTAACTTGGTCCAAATCGTGATAGCTCACTGAGCTGCATATCTATATTTTATGTACTTTTCTGTATTTTACTCAATTAAGAGAAATGTTTTAAAGTTTATTTACCTGTTTTTTGTGTGTTTTGTTTCTGTTTTCCAGCCAATCATCCATTTGTTCCTCAATTTCTTCTATAGAAGTTCCATGATCATAAGATTGAATATATGCACTTTCTAAAGGCGTATATACAGGAAATTCAGGTTTTGGTTTTTTTACTTTAACTTTCTTCTGTTCTAAAAATGTTTAAGAGAATCAATTATTGAGATTTGTTAAAACAAAAAAGAATTTTTGACATTTTATTCATAGACTGTATCTTGAAAAAAACATATTGTTCTTTCATCAAAATAGAACTATATACAATGGAATATAATTCAGTCATAAAAAAGGAATGTAATCTTGCCATTCACAACAATATGGCTGGACCTCAAGGGCATTATGGTACATGAAATAAGTCAGAGAGAGAAAGACAAATACCTGTGATCTCTCTTATATGGGGAAGCGTAACAAAACAAAAACAAAACCCTCAATAAACCCCACTCACAGATACAGAGGAGAGGTCACTGGTTGCGAAAGGTGGGTATGGGGAATGGGAGAAATGGGTAAAGGGGGTCAAAAAAGATTACAACTGCTTTGCTGTAAATAGCTCGCTGTTTTAATGTGCATTAGCTACTGAATTGTTTTTAAATAAAACTCAGAAATGCTAATGATGAAATGATGATCATGATATAACCACCATAACAATTTGTATATACCTTCAGTTTTCAAAGTACTTTTCATGAAACATTTCATACTGACATAATGAAAAGAGCCTGGTTATTAGTGTTTTAATCCTATCTTTACCACCTAACAGTGACATAATACTGGATAAGTAATGCTGTTAGAACAAGTGTCTATTTTCTCATTTATAAAAGAGAACTAAATCTGATCTTTTAAAGTTGATATGCAGAAAATTATATAACCCTAACATACTACTTGGTACAAACATTGCTTTTTAATAAATAGTATATATATTCATCTTTTCAATATTTTAACAAAGGCAAAATCTAATCTGGTGGCATCAGAGATAATTATCAATAGATGGCTAATCAACTGGCCTCTTCAAATCCCATTTTGATTAGAGTCAATAACGAGAAGAAACTCCATTCTTAATTGCTATAGTCAAATTCTTTATAACCATATCTTCACCACTGTGTGTGCATATGTTTGCATATTCCATAATGCTGATGGTAAAATTCATATGATATTTGCATAGAAATAGATAAATTCCTAGAAGAGAACAGAGAATCCCTAAACATTTCGATTTAGTGGGAAAAGGATTTAATAAATGATGCAGGCACAACTTAATATCCATTTGAAAGGAAACTAGATATAATCTTATCCAATACATAAAAGTAACTTCCAGTTAGATAAGAGACTTGACTTTAAAACCCAAACAATAAACATCTTGCAAAAAGAAATCTAAAAAATTACATGTAATATTTAAAGGATGAGGAAATTTTAACTAAGACGGAAAACCTAGATGCTATGAAAAATATAAAGAATAAGAGAGAGAGAATATATTTGCAAAGAATATCTACAATTAAAAAATTTTTTTAATGTTTTATTTATTTCTAAGAGAGAGAGAGTGTGAACAAGGGAGGGTCAGAGATAGAGGGAGACATAGAATCTGAAACAGGCTTCAGGCTCTGAACTAGCTGTCAGCACAGAGCCCAACGCAGGGCTCAAATCCACGAACTGAGAGATCATGACCTGAGCTGAACGAAGTCTCGGATGCTTAACCGACTGAGCCACCCAGACGTCCCAAGAATATCTACAATTTAGAGTACAAACAGAAGATTGATGTATAGAATAATCAGAGATATTATAAATTGACATGAGGATAAGCACAGAAAAAAATGGACAATGTTTCAGAACATATCCAAATGGCCAAGAAACAAGAAAAAAAACTTCTAAAAGGTTAAAGAACTGCAGGTTGAAGTAATAACAAAATATGGTTTTATACCTATCATATGGACAGAAATGTAAAAATCTAATAAAAGGTACTGCTGGCAGGGAAAGGGCCATCTCTACATTAGTGGTAGAAATGTGGATTATTATATTACAGCCTTTTTGAAAAGTGATCTAAGAGAATTGATTAAAATTAAAAAAAACAAAAAACCTTTTCTCCAGCAATCCTCTCAAAAACAAAAGCATTAAAATTTAACTGTATAGAAGTATATGGGTATATATGTCTATGTGTCTGTTAGCATAGATACAAAACTGGTAACATAGTAGATGCACATAATAGAAAATGAGTGAAGAGTTGTTGGTGATGCATCTATACTAAGGAATATTAAGTTACCATAAAAAGAAGTAGAGCTATACCAGTTGACGTATAGGGATTTTCATGAGTTGGAATAATAAAGCAAGATATAGAAAAGCATTTAAGATTCTCTATTTGCAAAGCCAAATAATGCCTCTATGCTTGCAGATATATTCTCATCTAAATATATTTAAATATTATTATAAGACTATGGAGAAAAATATGGATGAATACCTACAAGGTATGTAGAGGATACAGATAAAAATAAGACGAAGAGAAGAGACAATAAAGGAAAAAAGAAGGAACATATCAGTAAGAAAATAAATAGTACATGTGAATATATATTTATGTATTTTTACCAAGTTGTAGATATCAATAAAAAACAAAATTTGAAGATTATATAACATAAGTTTAGCTGGAAGTACAATTTAAAAAAATTTTTTTTAACGTTTTTATTTATTTCTGAGAGAGAGAGAGAGAGAGAGACAGTGCGAGCAGGGGAGGGTCAGAGAGAGAGGGAGATACAGAATCTGAAGCAGACTCCAGGCTCTGAGCAGGCTGTCAGCACAGAGCCCTAGGCGGGGCTCGAACCCACGAACCATGAGATCATGACCTGAGCCGAAGTTGGTCGCTTAACTGACTGAGCCACCCAGGCGCCCCTGGAAGTACAATTTTTAAAACCAACAAACCCACAACTTATAAATATTTACTAATTTTTTGCTACTTTAATAATACAGGGCTGACTATAGCATCTAACATTTTGCACTTGGCAAAACCTTTCATATATTAAAAAAAAAAAAAAAAAAACCAAACAGGTGTTTTCAAAACATGCCTAAGGGGGAAGAAACCTATTCGATAACTACCTTCATCTTTCCTCCAAATTTCTAATTTCAGTAAACTGTATAATTAGTATGGCCTCAGCTATCACGAATTTTGGGGTTGTGATCATATCCCTGTTTATAGTTTATCCAAGAAAAACAAATCTAAGATCTTTTAGCAGCATGATGAATTTCATAGGGAAGTAGTTAAATAAAAAAAAAACAGTATTTTTGCTGGAAATGTAAGTCCTATTAAAGTTTTGTAAGTTATGAGCTTCAAGTTAAGACAGATCGATTTTTAATGACAAGCCTGACAAAAGACTAGCTAACCAAGAACAGACCAAATATTGTTAAAATGTCTATAACCACCCAAGGCAATCTACACATTCAATGCAGTGCCCATCAAAACACCACCAGCATCCCTCACAGAGCTAGAAGAAACAATCCTAAAATGTGTATGGAACCAGAAAGATGCCAAACAGCCAAAGTACGGTTGAAAAAGAGAAGTAAAGTGGGAGGCGTCATAATTCCAGACTTCAAGCTATATCACAAAGCTATAATCATCAAGATGGTATGGTACTGGCAAAAAAAATAGACACATACATCAATGGAACAGAACAGAGAATCCCGAAATGGACCCACAACTGTATGGTCAACTTATCTCTGACAAAGCAGGGAAGATTATCGAATGGGAAAAAGACAGTCTCTTCAACAAATGGTTTTGGGTAAAGTGGACAGCAACATGGAGAATGCAACTTTTGTTATGCCATACACAAAAATAAATTCAAAATGGATTAAACATCTAAATGTAAGACAGAAAACCATCAAAATCCTACAGGAGAACACAGGAAGCAACCTCTTTGGCCTTGGCTGTGGCAACTTAATAGACACATCCCTGGAGACAAAGGAAACAAAAGCAAAACTGAACTACTGGGACTTCATCAAGATAAAAAGCTTCTGCACAGGGGCGCCTGGGTGGCTCAGCTGGTTAAGTGTCCGACTTCGGCTGAGGTCATGATCTTATGGCTCATGAGTTCAAGCCCCGCATTGGGCTCTGTGCTGACAGCTCAGAGCCTGGAGCCTGCTTTGAATATTGTGTTTCCCTCTCTCTCTGCCACCCCCNTGTGATATTAAAGAAGCAAAAAAAAAAAAAAAAAAAAAGCTTCTGCACAGTGAAGGAAACAATCAGCAAAACTAAAAGGCAACCTACAGGATGGTAGAAGATATTTGCAAATGACATAACAGATAAAGGGCTAGTATCCAAAATCTATAAAGAACTTATCAAACTCAACACCCACAAAATAAAAAATCCAGTTAAAAAGTGGGCAGAAGACACAAATGGACATTTTTCCAAAAGACACACAAATGGCTAAGAGACACATGAAAAAATGCTCAACATCACTCATCATCAGGGAAATACAAATTAAAACCACAATGAGAGACTACCTTACACCTGTCAGAATGGCTAAAATTAACAACTCAGGCAAAAACAGATGTTGGTGAGGTTGTTTTCCACAGAAAAAGATGTTTTCCTCAGAAAAAGGGGGAACTGTTCCTCTTACACTGTTGGTGGGAATGCAAACTGGTGCAGCAACTCTGGAAAACAATGTGGAGGTTCTTCAGAAAGTTAAAGATAGAGCTACCCTACCACCAGCAATTGCACTACTAGGGATTTACCCAAAGGACAACAAAATACTGATTCGAAGGGATATATGCACCCTGATGTATATTTATAGTAGGATTATCAACAAGAGCCAAATTATGGAAAGAGCCTAAATGTCCATCGGCTGATGAATGGATAAAGATGATGTGGTATACATATACAACAGAATATTATTCAGACATCAAAAAGAATGAAATCTTGACTTTTGCAACAACATGGATGGAATCAAAGTGTATCATGTTAAGCAAAATAAGTCAGTCAGAAAAAGACAAATACCATATGATTTTAGTCATATGTGGAATTTAAGAAACAAAACAGATGAACATGGAAGAAGGGAAGGAAAAATAAGATAAAAACAGAGAGGGAGGCAAACCATAACAATAGAGAACAAACTGAGGGTTGTTGGAGAGGAGGTGGGTGAGGGGATGGGCTACGTGCATGACGGACATTAAGGAGGGCACTGGGTATTATATGTAAGTGATGATTTACTAAGTTCTACTTCTGAAACCAATACTATATTATATGTTATCTAACTTAAATAAAATCTTGGCAGAAAAAAGAAAAGATCAATATGTCACATGACACTCACCTAGTGAATGAAGAGAAATGGTTTCCTCTCAAAAGAAAAATTTATGGGGCTCCTGGGTCACTCAGTCAGTTGAGCGTCCGTCCGACTTGGGCTCAGGTCATGATCTTATGGTTCGTGGGTTTGAGCCCCGCGTCAGGCTCTGTGCTGACAGCCAGCTCAGAGCCTGGAGCCTGTTTCAGATTCTGTGTCTCCCTCTCTCTCTGACCCTCCCCTGCTCACTCTGTCTCTCTCTCTCTCTCAGGAATAAATAAAACATTTTTTAAAAATTTAAAAAGAAAGAAAGAAAAGGAAAATTTACACAGTATGATTTTAAAAAGAAGGAAAAATGAGCCAAATACCATCTTAAGGGAGTCCTTCTGTTTAATAACCCTATTCAACAAAATAATGAAGAGTTTGGGTCTTCACTGGAACAAAAACTAAAATACTCCGGCATAAGTAGCCTATCTTGTCATATATTTGGAAACTTATACTAAACAATTCAACTAGTGGGCCAGCTACTTAGACCAAATACTTCCTGTCACACATTGCAAAAGTATTTATTATGCTAAGACACGTTTGCTGAATAGTAATTTGGGGTCCTTGACCATTAACCTGAGGATACTTGTTAGGTCCTGATTAAGACTTGTACCTCAATGGTATTGAAAACAGTAGAACAGAGTTTAAATTGAGCAAAGTCATAAAATTTTAACTTGTTACCTTCTTTTTCTAGCAGGTGATTAGAATTTCTCTTTGGAAATGCCCAGACAATAGTGCAGCAGATATTAGTGAAACATAACTTGGAAAAGGAAAGAAGTTTATTTTGCTTATTTAATTAAAATTTTTATTTTCTATAGAGAGTGCACAAGTGGGGGAGAAGAGCAGAAGGGAGAATCTTAAGCAGGCTCCACACTTGGTGCGGAGCCCGATGCAAGGCTTGATCCCCCTACCCTGGGGTCATGACATGAGCTGAAATCAAGAGCTGAATCAAATCCCTTCACTTCTGCCTGCTTTTTCCAATGAAGTTCCCATTCCTTTGACCTACTGAGATCCAAACCCTCCCCCTTCTCTCTTACATCCTGTATGAAGTCTGGTAGGAAATCTTGTCTCTAACATAAAGAGTTCCATTTCTTCACTTTTATCACCCGGGTCCAAGCCATCACCATTTCTTGTCTGGATTACTAAAAGAGCTCCCAACTGGTCTCTTTGTTTCAAGTCCTTGTTTCAGGTTGTTCTTCGCCTCACAGTCAGACTTCTTAGAACACGTGTCAAACTCATGTCACTCCTCTGCACAACCTTCCTAGGATCTCCCATTTCACTAAGAGTAAAAGCCAGGTTCTTAGAGTATAAGGCTCTATGTGATTTATGCCTTTCATCTGTTTCCTCTACCTAAAACCCACTGCCTCATCTGCCTTGCTTACTCCCTAACCTCCTGCAGGTCTTTGATCAAATGTCCCTTTATTATTGAGGCCTTCCTTGGCCACCTTATTTAAATCGCAGCAGACCTCCCACATCCACGTGTACACACATGTTCTCCCTGTCCCTCTTCCTTGTTATTTTTTATCTCAGCCATTTATCACTACTCATCTTATTGATGCTTTCTACATGGGCAAAACTTCTTCTCTGTTTTGATCACTACTGAATTCCCAAATGTCTGGGACAATGTCTGGTGCTAAGTAAATAGAGTGAGTGAGTGAGTGAGTGAGTGAGTGAGTGAGTGAGTGAGTGAATGAATGAATGAAAAAGCTCTCATTGTGGACAGATCTGGGATTAAAACTCAGCTTCTGCAATTAACTAGCTCTTTTTCTAATGGTCCTTTACTGTTTTATAAAATGGGAATAATGGTAATATTGCATCTCATGAGTTGTCACTGGGAAATAAATGAGATTAACACACATAAAATGATTAGGATGACACCTGGAGTATAAGAACTTGTAAAGAACTATGCAAAAAGAGAACATCCTCATGATTTAAAATTTACTATCCTAGGGGTGCTCATGCCCGACTCTTGATTTCAGCTCAGGTCATGGTCTCACAGACCGTGAGTTCAAGCCCTGCATTGGGCTCTGTGCTGTCAGCACGGAGCCTGCTTGGGATTCTCTGCCCCTCGCCCATTTGTTACCTAGCTCTCTCTCAAAGAAAATAAAACTAAACTTAAAAAAAATTACTATCCTAATATACAAAGAGGGGAGTTCTGGAGAAAGGAAGAATTCCTAAAATGCATATGTGGGCCAGGAGAGACAACAAAAGGAAAAGATCAAGAGAAGCCACAAATTAATACATAATTTTCTAAGAACTTTATTTCACCTTCTAATAAAAAATTGCCCTGTGAACAGGAAACTTTGAAGGGAGGAGTCATATCATTCACTCATTCACTCACATTTCATTCAAATTTGTGAATTTAGTATAAGCCAAGAATATTGTAAATGAAGAATAGAGTACTGTGGGAACAGTTCCAGTTAAAAGGGGTTACATTAACTAGAAATCTAACTACTATATTTTACCTTATACTGCTTAAACACCTTTATATTTTCAGGCTTTTGAGATGGTGACTTAAAAAAAAAAAGTCCCTGATACTGTAATAGAAAATTAGTAATTTAAGTGACAGGTGAATCTAATATAAAAGTATCAAAAAACTAACCAGATAGCATAACCAGAGTACTATATGAGGCCAAATTAGGAAACCAGGTGTTGTTTTTCAAACTATTTTTCATAAAAGGGGAAGAAGTCATAGACTCCTAACGAAGTATGTCACATTACTCGGCCTCTCTCAAGTTATTTTGAATGAAGTACTGCTTGAAGAAAACACATAAGCTAGAATCCACCTCATCAGTACTAATTTTGTCTTCTTGAAGAGAATCAGTTATAAAGAAACAAATGTAGTTGTTTATATTTATGTCTAGAGTGTTGTATCACAATTCCAAGTGTTTGATGTTTTTTAAAGAAGCATTTAAAAAATCACACAAAGAGGCGCCTGGGTGGCTCTGTCGGTTAAGCATCCAACCCTTGATTTTGACTCAGGTCATGATCTCACGGTTTGTTAGATGGAGCCCTGCGTCAGGCTCTGTGCTATCAGCACGGAGTCTGCTTGGCATTCTCTCTCTCCCTCTCTCTGCCTCTTCCCTGCTTGTTCTCTCTTGTCTCTCTCTCTCTCTCTCTTAAAATAAATAAACATTTTAAAAAAATCACTTAAAAAAGGTAATTCAAAACTTCCACTTCTAAAAAAATGGAGTAAAAGCACTTTTCCTTACTCTTCCCCCTAAGCAAACTGAAAAACCCTAAATGTTACATACAAAACAAATATAGGAAGACTGATTTTTAAAGAGAAGACAGGCCAGCTAGGTACGGCAGGGACATGATGAACACCAAGGTGGTGAGTACCCTGGGTTTTCTTGCACAGTAAGATAAGCTTACATAAACCGATTTACTTCAAGCAAACAAGAGACAGAATTGTGGCCATTGCTTCTCCTTGCCAGCAGAGGCTAATGGGAAGCCTAGACTTCTGTCACTGTGAGGCTGTAATAAGGTACCCCATCTCCCTACCAGGGTGATATGGGAGAAAACTGTGTAAGAAGCCAGACTTTCATTCCTGCTGAAAGGTGATGAGAATCCCCTTCCTCCTGTAAAGTCAGTGGCAGGGGTAGGGGTAGCCTGGACTTCCATATCTACCTGGAGGTAATGAGGCATCCCTTCCCATCCCTGCCAGGGTGGCTTCAGAGAAAGCCTAGAGGAGAGTTAGGGCTTTCACATCTGCCCAGCAGTAAAGGGATCAACCCTCCACAACGTCAGCAAAGGCTGGGTGGGGAGCTGTAAGTAGGCCTTCTTGCCTATCCCAGGAAGGGGATATTAGTTGAGTGTTATTAGTAGCAGTCTACTGGTAAGCGCGGACACCCACACCTGCCCACCCCAGGAAGATCCACAACCACCCTCTCCTGCAGCTATAAAACAGGCCACAGACTTCCACCCCTACCTGAGTATAACAGGGCAGCAACTCTCCCCTCCCTCACCTCAGCTACAGCATAGTCAGAGAACAACAGGGAAGGTAGTATACTTAAACAAGATTCTGAGAACTGTTAGCCAAAATGTCCACATTAAAAAAAAAAAATTCTGTCAACATACCAAGAACCAAGAATATCTCAATTTGAATGAAAAAGATCATCAACAAGATGAAAAAGACATCCAAAGTATGTGACTGGGATTTTAGAGAAGCCATATAAAAATGGCTTGACATGTAATAATGAACATTCTCAAAACAAATGAAGAAATAAAAAGTCAACAGCAAAGACCCAGAAGACCTACAGAACAACCAAGTGGAAATATCAGACCGGAAAATATGCTAATTAAAATTAAAAATGTAATGATTGAGAACTCAGGAGAAAAACGGAACAGAGAAAGTAATCAGTCAACTTGAAGACAGAATATTAGAAATTGCCTAATCTGAAAAACAGAGAAAATAAACAAAAAAATAAATAAAAAGAACAGAGGCTTGGGGACTTTTGGGAATATAACAACATTAAACAACAGCAGAATGTACATTCTTTTTAAATGCCCATGGGATATATACTGAGCTAGACCATATCCTGGGCCATAAAACACATCTCAACAAATTTAAGTGAATTGAGATCATACAGAATGGGTTTTCTGACAAAAATGTAATCAAAACTAAAAATCAATAACAGAAAAATAACAGGAAAATTTCCAAACAGTTGGAAACTAAATAACATCCCTAAAACAATCCAGGTATCAACGAAGTCTCAAGGAAAAAAAATACTGAACTGAATCGAATGAAAACATAATGTATCAAAATAGGTAGGACACAGACAAAACAGTGCTGAGAGGGGAATTTAAAGGACTAAAAGTTTACATTAGATAAGATGAAAAGCCTCAAGACCATAATCTAAGCTTCCACATCAAAAACAAACAAAATCAAAACAAGTTCAAGTAAGCAGATGGAAGAAAATAAAAGAACAGAAATAAATGAAATAGAAAACAAAAGCAATAGATAAAAATCAATGAAACAAAGAATTAGTTCTTTGAAAAGATCAATACAATCGACAAATATCTGGCAAAACTGACAAAGAAAAAAATTGACCAATAGTAACACTGAAACAGGAGAAATCACTACAGGACATGCAGACATCAAAAGGATAGTCAATTAGTTTTAAGAACAACAGTGCACACATAAATTTGACAATTTAGGTGGAATTGACCAATTGTTTGGAAAGTACAAACCCCCCACAGATATACAAAATAGATATTTGAACAGCCCTGTAATTACAAAAGAGATTTAACTTGTAATTTAAAAACTCCCAAAACAGACCAGTCTTAAATGGTCTCACCAGAGAATTCTGGTGAGAATGCTTGCAGTATTAACACCAATTAAACACAGTCTCTTTCTGAAAATAGAAGACAGAATGCTTCCCAATTCCTTAGATGTTAGTACTACTCTGATACCAAAATCCTACAAAGACAGGACAAAAAGAGAAAACTATAGACCAAAATCTCTCATACAGATGCAAAAATCTTTAGCAAAATATTAGCAAATAGAATTTGGCAATATATGAAAAGAATTATGTACTACGATTACATGGTATTTACTGCAGGGATGCAAATCTAGCTCAAAATTCAAAATTCAATCAGTATAATACACCAAACTAACAACTAAAGAAATAACACATGATCATGTTAAATGATACAAAAAATTAACAAAATTCAACCTCTAGTCATGATAAAAAACACTGTGAAAACTTGGAATAGAGGGAGACTTCCTCAACTTCATAGAGAGTATCTAACAAAAACCCCCTACAGTTTACATAATTAATGGTAAAACACTAAATGCCTGCCACCCAAGGTTGGAGATAAAGGAAAGATGTTCTCTCACACCACTCTTGCTCAATGTAATTCTGAAAGTTCTAGTTAGCAAAGTAAGAAATGAAAAGGTAATAAAATGCATATAGATTGAAAAGGAAGAAATGAAACTATCCCTACTGACATATGGGATATGCTCCATATGACTCCACATGACATGATTGTCTACACAGAAAATTCAAGGAATCTACATAAAAACTCCTATAATTAATTAACAAGTAAATCTAGCAAGGTTGCAAGATACATAACTATATATAACTATTAAATGCATTTCAAGGCATGTGGGTGGCTTAGTCGGTTAAGTCTCAGACTTTTGGTTTTGGGTCAGGTCATGATCTCACAGTTTATGAGATTGAGACCTGTTTTGGGCTCTGTGCTGACAGCATGGAGCCTGCTTGGGATTCTCTCTCCCTTCCCGTGTGTGCTCTCTCTTGCTCCCTCTCAAAAATAAATAAACTCAAAAAATTTTTTAAAAATCAACTGCATTTCTTTACTTACAGTGAATACATGGCAATTGAAATTAAAAACTCAATACCATGTATAATCACTCAAAAAGAAAAACATTTAGATATAAATCTAACAAGAATTTATATGCTAAAAACTACAAAACACTTAAGAAATCAAAGAAGATATAAATAGCTAGAGATTAAAGGACTCCAGATAGTAAATATCCAATTCTCTCTAAATTGATATACAAGTTTGACATAATTCCTATCAAAATTTCAGCAAGATTTTTTGCAGATATATACATGATTATTATAAATTTATATATAAAGACAAAGGAACTAGATTGGCTAAAACGTTTTGAAAAAGGATAAGAAAGTGGGAAGAATCACTCTAGTTGACTTAAAAAAAAAAAATAGAGGGGCGCCTGGGTGGCTCAGTTAGATGCGCTTCTGACTCCTGATTTTCGCTCAGGTCATGATTGCAGGATCATGGGGTCAAATCCAGGCTCTGAGCTGAGCCTAGAGCCTGCTTAAGATTCTGTCTCTCTCTGTCTCTCTCTGTCTCTCCGTCCCTCCCCTCCCCTCTGCCCTTCTCCCACTCGTGCACTTGCATGCACACACCCCCAAAAATTAAATTAAAATTTAAAAATAGTGCTAGAAAAATTGGCCATCCAGAAGCAAAAAAGTAAAACTTTTAACCTAAAGCTTACCAAAAATTAACTCAAAATCAATCACAGATTTAAATGTAAAACATAAAATTAAAAAAAATTTATAGGTATAGAAGCTATTGGCATGAACTGCAAAAAAAAAAAATTTATAGGAAACATGAGATAAAATATCTAGAATAGGGCTTGAAGAGTTTTTAAAAATAACATAGAAAGCATAATCCATAAAAAAATCCATAAAAATTAATGCAACAATAAACTGGACCTCATCAGAGTTAAAAATTTGCCCTGTGAATAACAATTAAGAAGATGAAAGACAAGCTACAGATTGGAAGAAAATATCTGTAAACCACCTATCTGAAAATGAATTATATATAGATTACATAAAGGAGTCTCAAACTCAATGGGAAAAAAAAATCCAATTAGAAAATAGGCCAAAGGCATGAAGAAAGAATTTACTGTAGAGGACGTGCAGACGGCAAATAAGCATACGAATGTGTCAGCATTGCTGGTCAAGGAAATGCAAACTAAGACCCTGATGAGATATCTCTACAAACTTATTAGAATAGCTAAAATTTTAAAAAGTGAGAATACCAAATGCTGGTAAAAAGTACAGAGAGATTAGATCTCTCATATATTACTGGTAGGAAGGTAAAAGGTGTACAAGCACTCTGGAAAATAATTTGGCAGTTTCTTTAAATTCTAAATATAAATCTATCCTATTACCCAGCAATTGCACTTCTGGGCATGCATCCCAGATAAAAACCAGGTTCACCCAAAAACGTGTATCTAATTATTCACAGTAGCCTTATTTGTAACAGTCAAAAACCAAAAGCAACCAAAATGTCCTACAACTGGTGAACAGTTCAACCAAGCCCGGAATAAACAGGGACAAGCTACTCATACATAGAACAACTTTGACGGATCTCAAGAGTATGTATTATAAAAAAGACAATCTCAAAAGGTCAAATACTATATGACTCTTGAAATCACATTCTCTAAACCATATAGTCAAAATAACAAAGCTGGAGAGAGAAAAAATAGATTAGTAGTTGCCAGGTATTAGGGATAATGGGGAACAGGAGGAGATGGGTGTGATCATAAAGGCGTAGTGGCTGATTGGGATGGTGGTTACATAAACACATGCATGTGATATAATGACAGAGAACGACACACACACTTCATATCAAGGTCAAGTTCCCAGTTTTTAGGAGGGTACATGAAAACTTCTTTATACTAATTTTGCAACTTCCTATAAATCTATGATGATTTCAAAGTAAAAAGTTAAATAAAAAAGCAATAATTCAACAAACGAAAACTAGATACACAAAATAACGAAGTTGGACCCCTACCCACTATGAAATGAAGTCTGAATGAATCAAAGACCTAAATTTAAGACCTTAAACTATAAAACCCTGAAGAAAATATAGGGCAAAAGCTGTAAGACACTGGATTTGGCAATGATTGCTTTGATATGACAACAAAGACACAGACAAAAGAAAAAATAGACAAATGAGACTTCATGAAAAAATTGTGTGCATCAAAAGAC
This sequence comes from Hyaena hyaena, assembly GCF_003009895.1. Taxonomy (NCBI): domain Eukaryota; kingdom Metazoa; phylum Chordata; class Mammalia; order Carnivora; family Hyaenidae; genus Hyaena; species Hyaena hyaena. The sequence continues at coordinate 3,165,898 of NW_024080703.1, read as the reverse complement.
AATGTTAACTGAGTAAAAAGGCAACGCACAAAATGGGAGAATATATTTGTAAGTCATATATCTGATAAGGGATAACTGCCAGAAAATATAGAGAACTCCTAAAACTTAACAAAAAACAATCCAATTCAAACTTGGTATTGAATGAATATTTCTTTAAAGAAACACCCACCAGGATGGTTACAATTAAAAAACAAAAACAAAAACGAACCCAAAAAACCGGAACAGTGGTGTTGGCAAAGATGTGGCAAAATTGGAACCATTGTGCACTGTCGGTCGGAATAGAAAATGGTATAGCTGCTATGGAAAACAATATGTTTTCCTGAAACCAGGGACTCAAAGAATTATTTGTATACCCACGTTCAGAGAAGAATTATTCACAACAGCTAAAAAGTGAAATCAACCCGGGGTGCCTGGGTGGCTTAGTTGGTTGAGCGTCCGACTTTCGCTTAGGTCATGATCTCACGGTTCGTGGGTTCGAGCCCCGCTTCGGGCTCTGTGCTGACTGCCAGCTCAGAGCCTGAAGCCTGTTTCAGTCTGTGACCCCCTCTCTCTCTGACCCTCCCCTGCTCATGCTGTCTCTCTCTCTGTCTCCTAGAAATAAATAAAAACATTTAAAAAAAAAAAAAAGTGAAATCAACCCAAGTAACCACTGACAGAAATTTGAAAGGATAAGCAAAACGTGGCATACACCTACAATAGTATATTATTTATTCAGCCTTAAAAAGGAAGGAAATTTCTGACACATGCCACAACATGGATAAACCTTGAGGACATTATGCTCAGTGAAACGAGCCGGTCACAAAAGAAAATACTGTAGGATCAGACTTACACGAGATACTTAGAAGAGTGAAAATCATAGAAACAGAACGTAGAATGGTGCTTGTCAGGGACTGTGGGGAGGTAAGAATAGGGAGTTACTGTTTAAAGGGTGCAGAGTTTCAGTTTCACACGATGAAAAGAGCTATGGGAGATGATGGGGTGACGGCTGCACAACATTATGAATATACTTAATGCCACCGAACTATACACTTAAAAATTGCTAAGATGGTAGATTTTGTTATGTGTGTTTTATCACAATAAAAAATATTGGGAAAAAAAGAAACAATATAGTGCTTTTCTTTGTAGCAATCATGAAGAAAGGGGGAAAAAATCCTAATATTAGATGACTAGGTACTTGTGGCTTGGGATGAAATTTCCAGGGTCAGCACCATACATGGGACCATATTTCATTATGTACGGAAATAAATACTCTTAAATAAATAAGCTGTGTTGATCACTCAAAAAGCAGTTTCATTGATTACAAAGATCTTCTTGTCAAAAATGTTACTCAAAGGTTTCAATAAATTCTTTTAAGAAGTATGAAGCAGGAAAGAACAATACAATAAGTACTTCATTAACCCATTTGACAAATACTTCCTGCGTTACCTATCATATATCTGGCATGGTTCTAGGTTCTGGGGTAGAGCTATAAACAAGACAAACAAAAATACCTTCCTGCATGAAGCTTATAAACAGACACATCATTTTATAAAAAGCATAATATTAAGAAGTATATTTTTAGTTCCAAATTAAGTAAATTTATTGTTAATTAAAATTTCAGTTCAAATTTAACTAATCTAAAGCCATAAATGTTTATGTAGTCAGTTGGATAAAAAGTTTTTAAAATCAGTTCAGTGGGAAAACTAAGATTGTATTAAGATTGTGTTGTAGTTAAGAATACACCACATAACAGTTTGAAATATTGAAGGAACTGTAAATTTATATTTGAGCTATATGATTTTAAAAATTCGCATTCTATTGTTACTTGAGCAAAGTACCGAGGAAATAATACTGTTCTTTAGATATTCTCTACCTACATCTAAACTCTGGGGACCAGGGCTCCCAAGAGTTTTTATAGGTTTTTATATAGGTTTTACTATATAACACAATTCCTGAGTTAAGGTACAGGGTTTCTATTCGGTCATGTTTGCAATGTACCAGAGCTAGTGACTGGTATATGCTTTACCCTAAGTTATCTCCAACAGTATTCTCCCAGCCACGAGCACACTACATTACCTACCACAGGGTAAAGGTGCTAACCTCAGCTGGAGTTACCTCTTCTCTATCTCCTTGGTCCTCTTCACCACCAACCCCTTAAATCAGCACTAGCATCTCGTTTCTTCATGAACCTGAGTTTTCTAAAAGCCAGTCTTCCTTTGCCTTAGGGAAGGTGAGTGTTTTCTCATCCCGCCCTCTAAAAAGTCCTCCACCTCCTCACTGTAACTTAGGTCCATCACTGGGGTGGGCAATGGGGACCACAAAACAAGAAGAAAAATATAATTAATGTCTAGAACTATTATATCTGCAGATAAAAAAGTACAATAAGGTTTTGATTACTTGATTTTGTTTTTGTCTGAAATCCTATAAGGTACAGAGAAAAAGATAAGGGAAATAATTAAATATTAATTCTATCCTTCCTCTCCCAATTTAGTCTATTCAAATTTTCACCTTTACAGCCAATGTATTTATAAAATAACTCATTTTCCCCATTCATGATATGAGCTGCTTCATTATAGTACTTAGAATTCACATCTTAGAATAAAACTTATATGATTAGAGAAGATACAAAAATGTCAACAATGAAAAAGTCATGTTTATAAATAGTCGACATATTTAAGCCTAAAACATAAGATTGATTAAGTTTGTAATAAATAAGGGCCTCCAATTTTCCAAATAGATATCACATTTTTTTGCATAGACTCCCAGAACAATGATATTTATTTATTTATTTTTTTTTTCTCTACACATTTTTATTTTCTTTTTATTTTTTATTTTTTTTTTACAAATAGTTTATTGTCAAATTAGTTTCCAATGATATTTATTTTTAAGAAAGCATCCTTTCCGTCTTTCCCGTTCTAACACACTGGTTTAATAAGACCACCACACCTTACGGCCCAGCCCTCTGAGGGTACTGCACAATCTCAGAATAGAGCAGATTTCTTGAGGGCAGATTAGCAATTAGGTCATGAAAAACAGGCAGCATAAAATAGCTACTGCTAATCTACATGAGAAGCATTTACTCAATTAAGCAGATGGAAATGTTATTACGAACTCAGTACTCCAATGATGGTCTTTAAAATTAAGAAGGATAGGGGCAAATGAAATGCACACTGGGGGATTTGGGGCCTTTATATATTAATTCTAAAGTATACAATGCAGAACACTGTAATGAAGTTAACAAAATTAATTAAAAGATTCTTTGCATGTAACCATTAGAGACTACATTAAAAAATACATGACAGTTTCTGACGTTATTAATAATGTGACTGTTCTTTAACATTCTTAATGTTGATACCGTCCCGTTTCCCTAATATACTACTGATATCAAAAACATGAGCATTAGAAGTCTTATTACTCAAGGCTGGTATGAATATGCTTAATTTGCTTTCTAGTATTTACTTTTTCCATTTTGAATTTCTTTTTTTTTTTTTTTAATATTTTATTTATTTCTAGGAGAGAGAGAGAGAGAGACAGCGTGAGCAGGGTCAGAGAGAGGGTCAGAGAGAGAGGGAGTCACAGACTGAAACAGGCTCCAGGCTCTGAGCTGGCAGTTAGCACAGAGCCCGGCGCGGGGCTCGAATACATGAACCACAAGATCATGACCTAAGCGAAAGTCGGACGCTCAACCGACTAAGCCACCCAGGCGCCCCTCCATTTTGAATTTCAATAACTGATAAGCTGGTGATGAATTTTCAAACTTTTAAAAAGGTTACTACATATTTTTACTACCAGAGAGTTTTCATATATTTATGTATTTGAAAATGTGTTTCCTTACATTATCTTTTTATTAGACAATAACAAAAAAATAAAGAATTATTAATCTGTTTGAAAATTTCCATCAAACTCTTAGAACAAAAATCTTCGATGGCTTTGGGAAAACAGTCATAAACTTTGAATTTTTATGTTGTGATAAAATATCTTGCATTGTGATAAAAATTTTATGTCTAACTCCTATTTTCTAAGTTGTAGTATATAAATGTAACCAGCTATTATTACAGAATTCTGATATATATATGCCAAAATTATAACAATTAAGTGGTCTGTTACAAAAGCTACATAAAAATAAGCTGTGCCTATGAAAGCTATAAAATGCATACTCATTACATGTATAAATGTATGTATAAATATACATAAAATGTATATTATGTTACTATAACCTAAACTTCTATTTCAATCTTAGGTTTAATATAACAGTAATAATCGTTTGCTCACCCTTCCTCCCCAATGCAGACCTTTATATGTAATCTTCTATCATCCTAAACTCTTTCTTCTTAACAGAAATCTACTTTTTATTTATTTATTTTTTTTAATTTTTTTTAAAATGTTTTATTTATTTCTAGGAGAGTGAGAGAGACAGCATGAGCAGGGGAGGGTCAGAGAGAGAGGGAGTCACAGACTGAAACAGGCTCCAGGCTCTGAGCTGGCAGTCAGCACAGAGCCCGACACGGGTCTTGAACCCACGAACCGCGAGATCATGACCCAAGCAAAAGTCGGACGCTTAACCGACTAAGCCACCCAGGCGCCCCATAGAAATCTACTTTTTAAACAATGATATACTTGGCTTGAAAATTACATAGTATGTATAGTTGTTGAAACTTTTTTTAAGTTGATTTATTTATTTTGAGAGAGACAGAGACAGCATGAGTGGAGAAGGGGCAGAGAGAGAGAGAACCTCAAGCAGGCTCCACACTGTCCGCACAGAGCCCTAAGTGGGGCTTGAACTCATGAAACCATTAGATCATGACCTGAGCCGGACTGAGGGTCAGACTGACTCTTAATGGACTGAGCCACCCAGGTACGCTGAAACTTTTTAAGTTAAATTATGTGCTCCTTGAAACAGAGTTCTATACAGGATAGGTGCTCATTAATATTCATGGCATTGTATTATTTCATATATTCATCCAACATATCCATTTACTGTGTGCCAGGATACTGACAATTACAACACTGGAGTATGTTAGGACTCCCTGATTTTGAATGCCTCCTAGATTTGACAAACTATATGACCTCATGTGGATTTTATCCCTCCTCTGATACTGAACTGTGGGCAGTTCAGTAATAACTAATATAGTAATTTCCACATACAATACTCTAAGGAAGTAACTGTATTTAGAGAATGGTAAAGAAAGCATAGAAAATTTTAATTTCTGTTGACTTTAAGGGAAAATCCAAATTTATCAGTCTTATATGATATTGTTAACACAGTAAGACAATGTTTAAAACTCACTTTGAAGGGTTTCAAGTTCAGCTCTACTCAATGCATCTTCCTTTTTCTTCAATCTCGTTTCTTTATATTTAGCATAAAACTCCCCAGCATCCTTAAAAAAGAAGTTACAAAGAAATTAACATAAAACTCAGTTCGCTTTGATACTATTTTCCACATAACTTCATTTTGAAGCAGTATATTCATTTAACAAGTAGTCTTCCTTTTGATTTATGTTTTTAAATTTTAGGATGAACAGAAGACACTGAATAAATGTTTCTCTCTGATTTTTCTCTCCTAGAGAGCTTGCTTATTTATTTATTTATTTATTTTTAAAATATTTTTTATTTATTTCTAGGAGAGAGAGAGAGACAGCGTGAGCAGGGGAGGGTCAGAGAGAGAGGGAGTCACAGACTGAAACAGGCTCCAGGCTCCGAGCTGGCAGTCAGCACAGAGCCCGACGCGGGGCTCGAACCCACGAACCGCGAGATCATGACCTAAGCGAAAGTCAGACGCCCAACCGACTAAGCCACCCAGGCGCCCCTAGAGAGCTTATTTATTAAGGCCAGAACCTGCAAGGGTATAAATCTAAGGAGGGTCTTTTCTCTCAGATACAGAAGGGAGGACTCCTTCCTGTTTCTACTACTGTTTATGTTCCAACACTGCGCTACTCCATGGACAAAGAGCAGAAAGACACACTCGCTGAATTAAGTTAACCTTTTACTGGGTAATAGCAACGTCTTCCTGGTGGTCCTAGGAATCGGAGTCTTTCTGTTTATGTTTCTGATCCCTGCTACAGTACAGAATTCCACTAAAATTTCCTTTTTGAAATCACCATTCGACCCCAAATCACACTAATCTGAGGTTCACTATGCACTTAATCACCTTACCTTACTCCACCTAAGTCCGAGAGTTCTAACACATTCCCTAATTGCATTCATGGTTTGTTCTAGGCCAAGAATCCTTTCTTCCTTTTGCTCCATTTCTAAACATTTATTTAAATGTTCCTCATCCCTTTTCTTGTCATACTGTACCTGTATTTTCAAACTGTAATAATAATATGCCTACTCCAGAAAGGCTTACCTCTGTAAGAACCTATGATCTCAAATAACCCTAGTGCAGTCAACACTCTGCACTGTTCCAACCCTCCCTGTGTGCAGTCTGGTGTACCACACTGTAAGGTGCACTGACAAACTGGAAAACTTTAAAAGGAAAGTGATCAAATAGCAGGGAAGCTTGAAATTATTTCTTAAAAGGGAGTGGAGATGAGATTAGAGATAACCTGATAACTATCATAAAATATCTTAAGGGCCATTACAGGAGAGAACTGTGTATTCTAGAGATGGAAGTTTTGATTTTGGATAAATATAAAGAAGAACTTTCTAATAATTAAAATTACCTAAAATGAAAGAGACTGACCTCAAAGGTAATATTCAAGAAGAGACCACATGGCTATTGTTTAAGGTGCATTCTAAGTGAGAAACACATATTCAAAAGGGGTTGAATAAGAATAGTTGTTTTGAAAAAAAAAATTTTTTTAAAGAGTAAGTGTTTTGAAACTTTGCCCCCTCCCTTTCTTCATGAGTGGCTAATTCACATCAATATAATTGTCAAGTAGAGAAAATAAACATAAAGTCTCATTTTGAGTCCTAACAAAATAAGCCTAGTTTACCTACACACAATAAATTAAAATTTCTATATAAATTTCTTATCCATCTTTGTGGACATTGCCTGAAATATAACAGAAGCTTTAATAAATATTCAATGAATGAATGAATGCTTGCTTTAGTCAGTCAGGGCTCTGGACTGCCTAGGTTTAGCTCTGTAAGACTGTATTAAAACTATGGGACCTACAGGGTTCCAAACAAGAGTTTCTATCCTCGAGGAGTTTATATCATAATCACCAACAGATGGAACATGAGCAAAAGTTTTTACTTTAGAAGCAACTCTCCTAGTACTTAACAAAATTTTTTGAAGGGCTCAAAGCTTGTCTACATAGATATCAAGCAGGGAACTGATCTTACATTGTAGAACTACAGCCAACTTAAAGAATTTACATGTTATAAGGTTTCTTTGTATGCAACAAAGAGACATTAAACAGTTATATTTACTTATGCTTATTTATTGAACCACTATTATATGTGCTGTACCTTGTTGGGATATATGGAGATTACATGAAAAGACAAGCACTTGTCTTCAAGGCATATGTAAAAATAACTGAATGACCCAAAATTTGGAAAACAACTACGAGTAGGGACTTTTGCCTTAAAAAAGTTTGTGTGTATGTTTCCAGGGCCTAGAAGAGTAGCACTCAATAAATGCTTGTTGAATGAATTACTTGAAGAGAGAATGAAGCTCGCCCAATATTCTGTTCCATTTCCTTGTCCTCTCGAGATTAGGTGGGGTCATGGGACGAGTTCTGGTGGGCTCTGGATGGAAATGTCATGTGTCGCTTCACACCAAGTCACCGAAAAGCCCGTGCAATCGTCCACCTCTCTGCTCGTGCCATAGTGAGGAAGGAGGCCACATGTTCTAGATCGTACAGCTGGAAGATGGTAAAGACATCATTGTTCTGAGTCCCTGAGTGACTAGTTAGAGCAGAATGCCCTCTTTCCTACCAACGAGTGATAGACAAACGGGATAAACTAGAAAGATATTTTAAGCCACTACAATTCCAGGATGACCTGTATCTTGCCAGAGTATATTAGTCTATCCTTATTATAACATAAATATTAAGTGCTATGAAGTTAGAAGTTAGTACAGGGAATCTACAATGGGAAGTTTTCAATTGGCCTAATCTGGAAAGACTTCCTAATGATAATGACCATTCATGTAAGCCTGGGAGATATTATTTCCAAGATTACTGAGTTAGGAGATGGAGAAAATCCGTACCAAAAGCTTTTTTTTTTTTTTTTAACACTACTGACATATTGCATTTAAGTGATAAAATAACATGCTGAGCTGGTACTATTCACCATGTTTTGGTTTTCTTTTACTTCTCCATACCAGCTCTGTGCTGATGGCATACAGTCTACTGGGGATCCTCTCTCTGCCCTTCCCTTGATCTCTCAAAATAAATGAACATTAAAAAAAAGAAACAGTTCCTCTTAAAAAGTAAAAAATAAACTTCAAAATATTAATTAATTGAAGGAAAACAAAGGAAAGAAGGGAGATGATCTAGAGTGAAATGTGGTAAGTAGTGAAATGCTACCTATCACCTGTCCTACTGGGAATAAGGAACATGGAAGAGCTCTGAGGACACGTAGCTATGAAAGAGATGAAGGATGTGCCATTTCTTTGACTATCTGACAACACAAATCTCTTTTGTTTGAAGCTTATGTAGGAAAATACCATAAGTACATTTCTGAAAATCTTCCCACAAACTATTTACTCTATATCAAGATTTGTTCTCTCACTGGCTTATACTGTAATCTCAGAATTATGTACAATGTGTAACGAAATTATAGGGAAGAACACGGGAAAAATTTAAATTGTAGACTTTGAAAAGATTTTAATTTATTTTGCGAGAGAGAGAGCAAACGTGGGGGTGGGGGACAGAGAGAAGGAGGGAGAGAGAATCCCAAGCAGGCTCCATGCTTTAAGTGCAGAACCTGACGTGGACCTCAATCTCACAAACCGTGAGATCATGACCTGAGCCTAAATCAAGAGTTGATACCTAACCGACTGAGCGACCAAGGCGCCCCTAAATTGTAGGGCCCAAAGTTTTGTACAAACACTGAATTCACAAAAAGTAATAAAATAAAACAAAAAATGAGAAGCTATGCCTTCTTCTCCCTGAGTCAGTGGTATTCAAGGAGATGTAAGGCCTAGCAGCTACTTTTTCCACCTGGGCTAAGAAACAGAAGAGACTACAGAAGTCATCTATTCAGCCCCAACTCAGTGCAAGGATCCTATTATAGCTTTAGAATAATTACAATCAGCCTAAATACCCTGACAGGGACTTGTAAGATCAGATAGATTATTCATTCACTGTAAAGTAGCTATCCATCTAGTTATTCCACTACTGGGAAAAGTTAACTTTCTCAGCTTTTATATTTCTCATATTTTAGTATTTATTTTCATCTGCTTTAAAGTTTCATTTATACCATTCACTAGTTATGGCACTTTGAGCAAACTGCCTCACCAGGCTGAGTCTTTAGTTTTTATCTATAAAATATGGATTCTATGAGAGTATGTATCTCTAACATCCTACCTAACATTTTGTGTGTTTTTAATCTTTTCTACATCTAGCAATAACCTACAAAACTCTACTTAACGTACTTGCCTCTTATGCTCCCCTTTCAGAGGACAGAAGGAATGGAATCTTTGTCTTCTGTTGTGAGGACTTCCAATTTTCCTTTCTCTCCTTGTCCTTCTGTATAGAGTTTCAGCCTTATAAAAATTCAGACGCACTTTTCCATCCCTTTTCATTTGTTTGCATACTCCCTATGTAAAGTATGTTTGTAAAGTTTTTTCTTTTTTAAGTTCTTAGAGTGCTAAAAGTAAGCTTTTTCGTCCCTCGGAAAATCTGTGTTTAACTCTGAGTAGAACAGGCAACTCAGCTTGCTACAATTGCCTCAAAGCCTTTTAGGAGCTTTTTTCTGCTGCTAATTAGCTGTGAATGTTTTGTTTATTTGGTTTCTGACAGAGTCCCAGCAAGCAGAAGCAAAGGGGCTAGAAAGGAAGGGCCCTGACTGTACAGAGGGTGACCTCCAGGCTTGTCCACAGTTGTAGTTTCCATGGGGGAAGCTTCCCGGGAGGGAGGATGCCTCCATTTACAGATAGTTCTGTAAAGTAGAATATTCCCTTTACTCTCTTAGGCAACTTTTTACTTTTTAAGGTAAAGGCCACAGCATTATAGAGAAGATTCCTGTATTTTTTCAGACACTGCTCCTAGGCAACCTATGAATCCTGATGGGGGTGGGGCTGTGCATGCTGGAAATTCCCTACAATAATTTTTAGTTTAACTTGTGTTCACATAAGATCAGCTTGGTAGTGAGAAAAGATGGGGCGGGACTTCACCATGGGAAAACTTTACAACTGGGGGCAATGCATACATAAAGGAGTTTTATATTTCTATAAATTATGTAACTGAGAAACGGAACATAGCAGGTAGAGAGAAATTTGGTGAATTCCCTCAGAATCAAACAAACTATCAAGCAAATAAATTCTCAGTGCCTAGGATTTTTTCATCTTAGAAAGTACAGAGAACAACAAAAAGGAAGTGTAGAGAACTATGAACAGACCATAATTTAGACTGGTAATTACTTAGAATATTTCTCACTTACTGATTTTGTATATGAGAAATCAAAAGGTACTACCAACCTAAATTATTATGGGCCCAAATATATAAGACTCCAACAAAGACAGACGGTGACAAAAATAAACTAAGTTATGAGGGTTAAATTGGAATACGCACACTGTATATTTCATCAATTGTTTGCTACTTTCATGGTTATGAATATGTTTCAGAACATGTATGATAAATCAAAAAATATCCAAAAAGGGCATTTTGGAGGCTAGAAAAACTTCTGGGTATTACAGGCTGAAATCAGATAACACAGACGACCGGTCTAGTCATATTCCAAGAGAATGTGTATTCCTTTCAAACCTACCGTGAGAGGAGAAACAGGCTGGGAAGATGCAAGTGTCACTAGGGCTAAACTTTTAATGTTAAAATTAAATTCTAGGCTCAAAGCATACAATGCCTCTCTTGATACAGTCCAACTTCTCTGTTATATTCTAATTCATATTCCATGTCTTCTGTTGATCATTCTACTTGCTTTCGTACTGCCTAGACACGTTTTCTCAAGTCTCCCCGACTTCTCTGCATCTAGTCATGCATGTTACTCTTCTCTCATGTTCTCTCCGCATATGCACACATTAACCTTCCTTCTCCTCATCAATTTACAAACATTCCACATTTTTTTACTTTGGTGTTTCACCTGACTTCTTACTTTTCTACATATGTGGGTACGTGAATGATCTGAGGCTTACATTTTGCTAAACACAGTAATGTCCATACATCTTTCCTTGGATCTTTTCCAATCTGGGAAGTGTTTGATACTAATTTCACATTACCAAATATTTTATATGTGTCAAGTATAATACGTTTTCATTCTTTTGCCTCATTCTTCTAACCTACTCATTCTTGTAATTTTCCCATTATCTGGAACTGCCACTTTTCCAACTCCTACTGGATAACCATTTATGTATCTGAAGTACAATAAAGGAATGGGTATTTAGAGGAAGAAGCTGGAGATGAAGAGTGTTGACATGACAAGGACAAAATCTGAGTATAGATCTGGCTAGTATAAAGGCCATTTGCTGGAAGTCTCTGAATCTCCCACTTTTAGTTTGGGTCCTCCTTCTTATCCAAATAGCTACATACTTACACAGAACACTTGCAGATCAGTTTTAATGAATTTCAGGAAATTCAAGGCATTCACACACAGAAGTAAAATTCTCTTAACTGATATCTGCTTAACTAACTTACCGCATGCTTAGAGGAGCTAGATGTGTTAGCTCTTAAGTCTGTGTCAGCGATATTTGGTGTGTCATTATATAATTCAGTTTAAATGTTGTATTAAGAAATGAGAAGTGAATAGAAAAAGAGAGTTGTTTCTATGAAAACCAAGTAGATGCTTTGTAAAGCTCAATAAAAGAGTTTCTAAAATTGCAGTTAACTAGATATAAATTAGTCAATTATGAAAGACCAGGGGAAATCATAAAACTCTGTAAGGATTATACAATTACATTGCTTGGCAAGAGTCTCGTTTAACTCTTCTTCAAGAAATCAACTGGAAGTTTGACCTTAAGGAAACCAAAATTATAGACATGGTATATACAGGAAAAAAATAAAATAGTAGCCCTATGGTGAGTGAACAAATAAATAAAGGCAAAGTACATGCTTAAAATGTTGAAGGTCATATGCATCATTTTGTATCCTTGTGGTCAAACAAGAGCTCTAGTAGGGCTATTCCCTACTGCACCAATTACCAATCTACATTGCTTCAGGTAAGGAGGGCTTCTTTTAGATTTCACAAATATCTTATTGAAGACCTCACAGAAGTATCACGTCAAAACTTCAGTATTGTGGATAAGGCATATGTATTCATATTACACAATTTTATGGATGATACATTAATACAAAGTTACAGCAGACTGAAGGAAAAAAAGCAGACAAAAATTTAATCCTAACAGCAACTATTCAGTATTGCTTTGCTGATGCTTTCTGTGTTGACCATCGGTGATACTTTCACTTTTACAGTTCGTATCAGTCTACTATATACATTATTTTGTCAGTGAACATGAAAACACAAATCTTAGGTCCTCAAAACAGAATTAAAATACCAAGTATTTGTTTTTAAAAGAAGAACATTGTCTTAGTTTTCTTCTTGAAATGAAATTATCAGCAAGAAATAATTAGAATAAAATTTAAAAGTCAGATTTACAAAGGTTTTAAAAACCTAATGCCTAGTATCTCAAAACTGAAAGCAACAGGTACCACCAAGTAAGTAAAAATTTGAAAACTCACACTGATTCAACAGTTTAAGAAAGCAGAGTTTCTAAAGAGACTAAATATTTTTTATAAAATTCCTAAATTTTTGTAACTTAAAAAAAATTTATAGTAAGGCAATACAATCTGTTAGCTCTAGACTCTGAGGCAGATAATTTAAAATAATAACTTATAAATCTAAGCCATCTTAATATATTGGTTCTAGTTTTGCAAATTGCTGTGTATACTAACCAGGATTTATGGTAATTTTACCAAATAAACATTGTTTCAAATGACTTAGCTTACACTTACAAAGAAGTGTTTCAGACTGACATTTTATGTGATACTGTATTTACTCTGCCTCATGACTATAAAATGCATCTATACTCTGGCTTGCCTATTGCAGATTCTAAAGCAAAACAAAACAAAACAAAACAAAAGTCACTCTTAAAAAACATAAGAAAATACATGTCCTAAAATATTTTTTTGGTTACATCCTCTCATATACATACAGGTATGACAAATATACTTTACCTCTCTCTCTTGTTAAGACATACATAGCATACAAGGATTGTGGGTTTTTATGCAAATAAACAAGATAATATGCTGAATAACTTATAAACTAAAGCTTTTGAATTACCAAAGTACTCCGATTTTCTCTATTAACTGTTTAAAAACTGTATGATTCTGTAAGCAATAACTAGTAAGATGAACTATTTTGATGGAATACTGATAATTTCACAAAGACTACAAAGAAACACACTAGTGATTTTTATTTCATTTTCCGAACATAAAATTTTTGTTCTAAGAGGAAAAAAAAATAAAATGCGTAAGTTGGAATCATTCATTTCCTTAAATGATTAGGAAAAACATCTCTGGTATAGGAATCATCTGGCTCTCTTGTTTTTTCTAAACACTTATTTTCTGAAATGAAACATTTCCTACCCAAAATTACAACTTAAAAGAACCTCAAAATTTTTACACCCAAACTATTACATATACTTTTAAATGTTATGTTTATGTGTTTGGAATTTTCTAACCAGATGCAATAATTAAAATTAGCAAAGCACTAATTTAATAAAACATGCTTTGGTATGTTAAATATTTTTAAAAATAAGAGAAGTTGCCACAGAAATTATAGATAAGTACATTCTATTGTTTAATCACGACTGACTAGCAACAGAAACTGATTACCAATATAAGACAAAATATCTCACACCTCTTAAAGTTGCAAATAAAATGGAAAGCAACGTATATTTTTGCATAAATATACAATTCTTCATGTAAGTTGTCCTCCCCCCCCCCAACACTGTGTACTTAAATGTTGTTAAAAATCACAGGTGATGGGCTATTTGAGTCCTGTTCTTTTTTTCTGGATACACCTTAAGTGGTTACACTGAATTAAATTTTTATTGCTCTATACCTGTCTAACAATAGTATTTTTTTCCTTTTTCTAATGTCTTAGGAATTCTAAGGTGTTCTAAAAGCAATGTAAGAGACGGTTATAGGGATAGACACCTAAATGATTTTAGAACTATTCTAAATAGGTTTATACTTATATCAATTCAATCAGCATTATAAAACATCCACTGTCTATCAGTATTCAGCAGACATGGGCATAAATTATTTCATGAATAATTAAAATGAAAGCATCTAATATGATATGAAAGAGTTACACTTTACCTGGATGAGATGAGGCAATGCTTTTAGTGTAAGGCAAAACCAAATTCCCAGCTTGCACGGAAGCAAATCATGCCACTGTGGTTTCATCAGTAATCTAAAAGGGAAAACAAACAAACAAAACCCCAATAACAATGAAGCAAAATATAGCAAGTTGGGAAACAAATATTTTTATAAAGATCATGAATTCTATTATGAACAGCGATTCCAAGAAGGCTATGAAGAGATTTTTTTTCAATGAAATATGTATGACAGTTATCACTACATTTGATGTATTGTATCATGAAATACATGAGTTACAACAAGTGCAAGATGCACAGTGGCTGAGGAAAGTGCAAGATGCACAGGCGGAGATTTGGGGGAAGGAGGCTCCTAAACAAGTTATAAAGATAAAGAAACAAAAGCTCTCTTCCTAACCTGGACTTGTCGTCAGTTCTACAAAATGAATTCTTAAACCTTATGATTACCTCAGCTATAAAAGACTAAGCCTCGTCAGAGTGTTCCCAAGTGCTGACAAGCAGATATGAAGACTGTAGCATAAACAAACCAATACATAAAAATTAACGTCATTTGCAGCTCACTGAAGCATTAGTCACTGAGGTCATCAGAACACAAGACAGGCAGCGTAGTCTCTGATCTCCATCTCACATTGATCCAGTTCCTGCCCTGCTGTGTGAACTATTTAAACCCTTTATTTCTTTTTATGAATCGATACCAGAAATGGTATCTTTTTGAGTGTACCGCATATCACTGCCTTTCTGCATATTGTCACTTCTGAGCTAAACACTCAAGTGACAGATCCTTCTAGGAATACTTTATTTCTGTAGTTCAGGATAAAAATTTCAAGTGACAAAAATCTGGGGGTTTGATTACTTAAATACATATTTACATTTTACAAGGGGACAAAAACCTGCAGAACTTTTGCCTGAGATTAGAATTTGTCTCATAAGCTGTGGCACATTACTAATCTTTTATAAGCCTACTACAGATGCAGATGTTAGCAAATCTGAAATGAATATTCATATGAAGCTGAATCACATTAAAGGTACTTTAAAACAGTTTCAAATCACAAAATATTTTTATATGCACCCACCTTTCATTTTTTTCTGAAGCACCAAGTTTTGATACATCCATACTCTTGCCACCCGCCTTTTTTTTCTTTTCTCTCTTTTTTCTACTAAGCAGTTCATCCTTAATGTGGAAAGAATTATGGTTACAGGTTATCATTAACATGTACTCTTCAAATGTTATCAAGAGTCTTCTGTGAAGGGTAAACATTATAGAAGAACATTTATGCAAATGTATGTAGGGTCCAACATGATTAAGTAAAATCATCAATCTTTAACAATAACTGTTGCCATGGCACCCGGTCCTTAAACACACATGAAGTTCAGCACTGTCAGTCATGTGCATCTCCATAGCAATCAAAGTTTTCTAAGAAGAGAAAGCATTCAACTTACTTTTTCTCATTCATCCAACTTTAATAATGTCACTTCAAAAAGAATGAGTAAACAGATGCTAATTTATGAAGACTGATAAATATGTTTGATTATCTTTAGCACATAAATAAAAATCCAGAGCAGAATAAACTGTGTGATGGCATGTTAAAATAAGAAAAGTGTGATTTTTTTAACCAACTGGTCTCTGAAATTATAAAATTATGCTCAGTTCGAGTCTTACGTTTAGTTAAAACCTTTTAAAGTAAAATTCTTTACATAAAAGGTGATGACATAAAAGTTTCTAAAATCATTTTTACATAAAAAATATTTCTTTGAAAGGTGACAATTAAGAAAACATGGCTCTACCTGCTAATTTTCAGCTAGATATTTAGGTCTTCACAAAAACTGTATGACAAACTCAAACACCACATTTTATTTTATTAAAAAAGAAAAAAAATCCTTCTTTTATGTCATGAGTTCTTCTTGACTTAGAAACACATCAAACACCAAAGACTCTATATAATACTATTAGAATAAGGAGTATATATAGAAAAATTGAAATTGAAAAATAAAATGTCTGAAATTCCAGATAAAATTAAGGAGGCTAGAACATTTGATTTATTACCAATACTTACCAGTTGTTTTTCCAGGTAGATTGACCAAACCACAGCATAATGACCCACTGTGAGAATAATGAACAGAAGTAATGCCAGCTCAGCATTGCTCATTTTTCTCACCCGCCTGTAGTAGAATACAGGCTGTCGCCAATCTGGAAGTCCATTGATCAGAATATCATCATACCTACAGTAGCAAATATAATAGTTTTTCGTGGGATGTTTAAAATAAAAACAAAAAAAAAATATTCATACCCATATTTAAAACGAGGAAAGAGAAAAGAATTTCTCCAAAATATATAACATTTATGTAGATTATCAGCGTTATAATGGCCTACAAATTCACACCACTGTGTATAGCACGATCACAGACAAACCTCAAAAAGATACACAGTAATAGACTGTGGATACCAGACCTTGTATTTAACAGCACCCCAATGATGTGACTTCTGGAATGACATCTAAACTAAAGCCATATAGTCTACCTCTCTATCAGTCTGCAGTAAAGACCCCACCATAGAAGTCAGCAACAAAAGAAAGGATCTCAGTGGAAGAAAAATAAAGATAAGAGCTCTATTTGTTATCATTAATTATATATTAATTGAACCAAATTCAGGATAAATTTTCTAGCCAGTGCTGTTTTTCCCAACCCTGTACTATGTAGTTCAGGGTGAAATATTCCTATGTGTTATTTTATCAAAGCTTCTTCATGATTAAAACTCTGTAAGACAAGCATCTTTTAATTTTGTATTGCTCAAAATCCTTTAAAGAATACAAAGTTTCCAAAGTTGAAAGAGATGGGTAACAACCAGTGTTTATATTAGATTTCTCAGTAAAACTGTTTATTTGTAAACATTTAAGTGGCATTTCCTCATTTTTGGCTTTGTTGGAGGGAAAGAACATTAACAGATAAAAGCTTTCCTAGTAATGCATTTTAAATCAGCTTTCTTTAGAATAAAATTTTAACTGAATTTAAATTGAGCTGTCAGACCATTATGAAGACAATTATTTTTAAGGTTAAAAATCAGGAGTAACATTTATGATTGTAAAACTCAAAATGGTCACACACAAACACTGTATGTTCAAAACACACAACCTGTTAATCTTAATTGAACACAACTCATTAAATATTCTAATCACACTATTTCTGGAATTAAATCTTCACTGAAAGGCCTAATTTGGTGCAACACATTGACCAAAATATTTTAATTAAAAATATTCTGAGTTAGTCGCAGGCCTAATTACAGGAATAGAAATAGGGCCTATATTGTCAGGCAGGTCAGTAGAACTCAGTAGTAGGTTTTTCTCAAGTAAATTGACCGATCTAGGAATAATAGCGCAGCTGCTAAACTGCCAGTCTTGACATGTAAATCAATTTAAATGCAACAACTGCAGTAGCTACTTTGATAGTTATTAAATTGATACCTTGGAGATATGCTGAAAAAAATAAAGCAGAGGATTTATTATAGGCACCTTCTTTTTTCAGTAGGAAAATATCGGTTACAAATTCAAAATATATTTTATTAGCAAGACCGGAAAACCTGACATTTAGATCAACTTAGATTATTAATAATAATGGCAGATCAGAATAACTAATGTTCAAAGCAAAAGACATTAATTAGTACTAAACTCTTAAAAGGCAAATTATGTAGTGTACAAGAGCGTCCAAATTAAAATATGGTTGTGTAGTAGCTGGACCGGCAAAATTTGATGTTAAATATTCTTCTTTTCTAATATTTATAGCAACTCTTGAACACTAATGTCAAGCTATAATAGCATGATTTCATCGAAAGCTACCTTTATTGTCCTCAAAAGTTTGTTTAAATCTATCTTGGCAAAAATTGACTCATTTTAAATTAGAAATGGATTGGCAAAAAGGTTTCAAGATTACAACGTTTGAAAGAAGGCCAAAGAATGTTCAATCCTGAATTTATTCTAAATCTACATTCTACTTCAGATTTCTTCAGAGAAAAGGAGGTGAGTACAAAAATCACTATTTTCAGCTAATCTCTCCCATGAAATAAGATTAGAAGTCTCATGTAAAAAGTGGTTATTGATAAAGAACATCTAAGAAGTGGTGACAATTCCCTAAAAGCATTACTAAGTATTAAATTTGTTTTAAATCTACACTGTATTTGAAGAAAACATAGCTAAACTCCTAGCTATGAATCTCACATCACACATTTTATCCCCATCATTGTTGAAGTGCTATGTATCTAGTAATAGCTAACTCTTTTCTACCCTCACATATAAGTTGTATTTAGTGTACAGCCAAATTCAAGACAGCAAAACCTCATGCACTGAACACATTAAACAGAACCAGATATTTACTAAGCTATGTCTGCCACTCTAAACAACAGTCTCCAAGGATTAAGCTTAGAATCAATGCTCTATTGATTTTACTATCAATGAACATTATGGCTCACACGACTGGCCATTTTAAGGGAAGATAGCTTCTATTATAGTTCACTTTTTTAGAATATATGCTGTTAAAAGATAAATCACCTCTCTCCTGAAACACTGAAAAATAAAGATATTTCTTAAAATACACAGGGACCATATTTATAGTTGTTTAAGAAAAAATGTGTTGACAACACATAAAATGTAAAACCTCACTATGTTACGCTGTTTCTATATTTAACACTTGATACTGTTAAAATGTTCTGTAATTCAGCTCCTGCAAACTGCTCTCAATAATTTGTTAAAACCAGATTAAGAATGTGTACGCATATGAATATAGGAAAATACAAAAGTAAGTCCGCGTGATGAAAATGTCACTAATGCAAAAAGTGGTACAGAATTATTAAGGCTATTATCTTGGAAATTAAAATACTGATTAATCAATTCCACATTCAACATATGGTCTAAAATATGTTTACTTTGATTTTCTTAAAATGTACATGATAAATATAAAAGAATGGTTACATAATCATAGTGAGTTTCACTCTCTAATCTCAATTTATCAAATATTATTTAGCCTAATGTAAACATCGGAAAGCAAATAAGTCTAAACATGTTTAAATTACAGAAGAAAAGAAAAAAGTTTATGTAAATATAAAATATTTGCATATTTTGAAATATAAAATAGCAACTATGACACTAAGAAAACATATCTATTGTGAAAATAAGTATTCAAAAATTCCAGCATTTGCCTAAATTGTAAATTTCCCATCATACAAAGTGTGAATTTTTAGTTTGAAACAGTAATAACCACATCCACTTGGATTGCATTTTGAACCTTTGAGTAAAAATTAATCATACAAGATTATAAACAGGAAACACATCTAAATTAGTCAATCGTACTCTCCTTTGTAAAATATATATATATATGTCAAAACTTGTGGTACACAGCACATCATATATTGCATACAATAAATATCTTATATCTCCTAATTAGGGAAGGTACTAAGATTTCTTATTTTCTATTTAAGGTTTACTTGTCTTCAAACATACCTGGAATCAAATTTAGAATAATGATGTAATGGATTTGTAAATGTTTAGCATATTAAGGCTATTATAACTATACTTTTCACTGGATTTGAAATAAAACATGATTTTATTTAGTAAGCTAAAAAAAAATACATTCAACTTTTACAAATGCAATACTATAAAACAGACCAAAAAGAAACAAAACAAATTACAAGTTGTACAACTGGGTTAGCAAAATACTACTAGTTAAAAATTTAGAATATATTTTAAAAAAAGTAATATACTAATTACAAAGCACATTCTAATGTATATATGTAATGATTAGTGTCCACTCAGTACTTCATTTCATCTAACATTCAGGATACTTGTATAGTATATTATGTCAGAATATAGCTGAGTTGCTATTCCCCAAAATAAGCAAGTTACCTTTGGAGTTTAGAAAATGCAGCTATGCTAAGCTTCCTTACACTAACCAGGCAAACGTGTTACTTGGCATACTGCAATCTATGTTTTGGGGAGAAAAAAAAAAAGCTTGAAAGTTTATTCAGAATCTCACTCCCAGCAATCTATTCAAGAGAAATTTAAAAAAAAATTGTTCACACAAAGACTTGTATGTGAATATTCATAGTAGCATTGTTCATCACAGCCAAAAAGTGAGGACCACCCAAATGTCTATCAGTTGGCGAATGGACAGACAAAAGTGGTATATGACATGGAATAGTATTCAGCAACAAAAAAGAATGAACTACTGGTATATGCTACCATAGGGATGTACCTCAGAAAGATTATAATAGAAAGAAATCAGATGTAAAAGAGTACATATTACGTGACTTCATTAATAAGAAAGGCCCAGAAAAGACAAATTTATAAACACAGAAAGGAGATCAGTGATTGTGTGGGTCTGGGGACTGCCTGCAAACGGGCTTGAGGGAATGTTTTGAGGTGGTGGAAATGTTCTAAAGCTGGATCGTGGTGGCTTGCACAACTCTATAAATTTACCAAATAAAAATCACTGTCTTGCATACTTAAAATATATGACTTCTATGGTATGCAAATTATACCTAAATAAGGCTGCTTAAAAATAAAATAAAATTTGTCTTCTCCTTAAAAAGAAAAAAGGAAAGGTCATCCAGTTTATTTTACCTAGCCATTGCTATTCTCTTTTCTACCAAAATTTAAAGAATGCACTTGATTTAAGTGAAAGCACAATTACTTGTATGGGAAATAAATAGGGAAACACATATGACAATTTTCCAAATTGCAAATTCCTAGGAGGTTACACATTTAAAAGAACTTAATGAATATTTATAATCAATAATTGTGATACCAAAGAGCATTTTTTAATACCAGTATGAGACAATCTTCTTTTGGAAGATAAAAAATGACTACTGGGTGTTTTTTTTCCTAAAGGAATTAGAAACATCAGGTAATTGTCTGTAGAGGCGCACTTCTCATATATGTTTAAATACACATAGGTCACCTGGCCTCAGGCGCAAGCTTTAGAGAAGTGATTCTCAGCTTGATTAGTTAAGACTTTTGCCTCAAGGAAAACCAGTTACCAAAGAGTTACTAGTGCCTCGAGGGGTATAAATACTACAGCTGTTTGTGTAAATGTCAGATCCATTTTTTCAACTAACATTGTAAAAAAATTGCAGAGGGAAGAAATCCTAAAAAGAAAATGTTAGATGAGAATACATTAATGAAGAAACATTTTATACATAAAAAGTGATTTGTTCTGTAAATGATTTTTCAAAAAAAATGATTATACATAAGAAGTGATTTGCTCTATAAATGATTTTTCACCAACATAAAGAAACTGTTACAAAGTTTACTGACTTTTAAGATAACAAACAAAAAGACAAACTCTAATGCCAAAGATGTAGGAAGACTAAATAAAGCTATCTTTACGGACACATTCTTGAAGTGTGAAATAAAACTAGGGGCTCAGTGAGAGAAACCAACTAGAAAATATGCACAGAATGACCAATGCTTCTTTCAACACACTTCTAGGACTCTTTCAACACTATGGATTATCTCAAACCAGAGGAATGTCTGCTATGGTATCTGGGCCAATGCCAGCCCTTGTTATAAAGCAAAGAACTCTTACAGAGAATATCTTGAGTTCTTGCTTTGCAATCTGACAAACTGAGGTATTCAAATTAAAGAGTTAAGATGAGAACCAAGAGTAGTAGCTAACGTTTTAGGACATAGAATAATTCCAGATGATACATTTGAAGTATTTTTTTTTTAAATGGCTAGTCTAGACTAGCCTAGAATGGAACGTATCAGCCTGTTTCACACACTATAAGGTGTTTTGTGAAATTTTTGCTTCCGGTATGTGAACGTGTATGTGTGTTCTGAGGCATGGTGCCAAATATACTTTTTTTCTCCCCAAATATACTTCTTACTGTGGGTCTAACTTAAGAAACTGTGAAGCCCAATGCAATAGTGTCTACACATTCCACACATTCTGAAGGAGCAGAGGAAAGGGGCCTCTCTGCAATCTCCTAAGTCACTGGCACTATAAACCACTGTACCAATATATTATTACTCTTACGAATGGGGCACAGAGAAGTCTCGAAGTGAGGGAGCTGCCTCCCTTATGAAGTTTAACCCTAAACGCAGAATCACTAGAGCAGAGTAAGGGCAGGGGAAAAGGCAAAAGAAATGGGAAAAAACAGCAAATGTTTTTCTTCCACATCTATTTTCTACAGACTTATACGAGTCTGTTCTCACTCACAAATCTCAGGGTTTGAGAGTGAGGAATTTTCAAGAAATTGTGATAATGCAAGTATCGCTAACAGCCTAATTTCAAAACATTTAAGGAATAAGAAACGTAAAGAAGACCACCAGGCACAGATAGGAGTTATTACTGATATATCTAATATGACTAGGCATTTGTCTGAAGTCAAGCGGCATTTGTACTTTCCAGAGCATAGGCACGCATGTTAAGAATCGTATCTAACGGAGCCGCGACTTGCTAATGTTATGACTCATGATCCTGAAGCCTGTAAGTACAGAGTCAACCTAGTGAATGTTTTGAATATCAATTAACTCTGCTCTAAACACAGGAAGAAACAAGAATAAAACACTAACTTATAATAAAATGTTTAGTGAGACAATTCTTTCCTTTATAAATGGAGACATCAAGCTACAACATCTTAATTCAAAAGCAGAAATGAACACTCACCTCTGCCTTCGTTCATCATCCTTTAAAACTTCATAAATGGCCACCAACTAAAATAAAAGCATTACTTTAAAATAAAAATACTCTCAACTATAAGAAATCACTTAGGAAGGTGAACACATTATAATCCACAAGCAGAAAACCCTGTGTGCTCATATATGCAATGAACAGATACAATTTTAATTTTATGTAACATTTTATGTTTTTAGTAGAATCTTCAGAGGTTAAAAAAAGGCTTAATATCATAATAAATGTGAAAGATGCAAAAGTAATTATTAAAATGTGCTTTTTAAAAGCAAAAGCTATAATTTAGACAAGAAAATTATGACAATTATGGTCCTCCAAGAATTTAGAGAATCTAATGAAAAATACTGGTGATATTTTGTAAAAATGGAATAAACGTGATATATTCCTAAACTACAACCTTATTTTCAAATAGAAATGTTCTACATGTAAGTTACTATTTCTACTAGAGAACATTTATTTATAAATCTTACAAAATATATTAACAGCACACTTCACTTACTTGTCTAAACTGAGTTTCTGCATTTTCATCTTTATTCTTGTCTGGATGCAAAGTCAGTGAAAGCTTACGATATGCTTTTCTAATGTCTGCAGATGAAGCATCCTGGAAGTGGTAGGGGGAGGGGAAAAACACAAAGCAAACGTTGTCAGAAAAAGAAATTCCCAGAACCTTGTTAAGATCTGAGAAGACAGCCAACCAAGTGCAGGACCCCAGGCAATGTAATTTGAGCAATCAGTCTAACAACCAGGCTATGCAACTGGCCTGACCCACATGACTGAACAATTATTCAATCTAATTTGGCTCTCCTCTTAACTTTTCATTACCATACAGTCATTTAAAGAAGACAGTATTTGGCAAAACTTTTCAAACACTTGCCTTCCTAAAATTAACCAATAAATCTTTTTCAGTAATTAAGAGATCAAAAAGAAACAAATTAAAAATTAATACATCCATGTGCCTTCAAAGAAGGTCTTTATTTATTTGAGAATCTTAAAGCCAATTTCTGAATCCCAGGCTTACCATATGCGGTTTCTTCATTGTTATTTATATTGAATCTACCATCCAGCCACAACCTATGGAATCTCAGTTTCACATGTCAAATGTATGCCTATTTGAAAGCAGTTACATTTGCATTTATCCAAAATAACTATAATTAGTGTGTATATTGTAGTTAACGTTTTTCTAGTGTTTCCAAGGCTGTTTTCAATGGTGTCCAGTTTCCATAGTCTAGTTTGCAAAAATAAATTTGCCTGTTATTTATATACATTACTAATATAGTTTAAACATATTTAAAAGGTCACAATAGTTCAGTAAGGGTATGGAGGATTCAGCAGATGTTAAAATTACATTTTATGTAATCCTGTGTGTACAGATACACTCAGGAAACATGATTTCACACACCCAGCACGAAATCCATGACAAAAACAAAGAACACAATGTCAAACTGGGTATAAAACTTGATCTCCCCTAAGTTCAAAAATTATTCCAATAACTAGTACAAAATGATAATAAAGTCGTTTATTAAATTTTATTTTGTTTTATAGTTGAAAATCTGTCCAATGAATTCCTAAAACTACTATCCTGAAAAAGTCCAAATGACTAAAAATCCAAAACAAAACACACACACAAATCTGTGTACTGGGACTAAATAGCTGTTAAAGAAATAGCTGGAGAGACGCGAAGTGAGAATTTGTCAAGCTTTCCTTTATGAACCATTATTTTCACTATCAATTTTCTGGGGCTTCCTGCTCCTGGGTGTCACTCTAGTTAACAATTTTAGCTTAGGTGTGAATATTTCTGTGACTTACAGAGGACTGACAAGATATAAAGTTAGCAGAGTAAGTCTTGCAGGTCACATAGTTAAAAATTTTTGTTTTAATTTGCTGACAGAATTGATGTGTTCCTTCTACTTAATAGGTAACAAGCAGTAGAAGAGGATGATTCTTTGCTGAAAACCTGTGATGGAGATTTTGTTGAGCAAAGAGGACAAATGTCATTGAATAACTATTCTCTAAGTGGGACTTTAATTTTGGATTTTATTAAATTGGGACTAGACCATGGAAAAATTCGAAAAGTAGATTTGTTACAAAATAAAATGTATGTATTTTCTTGTGTTATAAAATTAATTCATCCTCATTTTGAAACACCTCTGACTTATTTAAAAATAAAAATAACTAAGAGTCACCTAAGGCATTTCCCTCCTTCGGGTCTTACAATGCTGATTCTAATTCTCCACTTTCCTGCCACAGTATGTGCCCTAAATATAAATGTAGCCAGATGGTTCTCCTATTTCAAACCCTTCAGTAACTCCCAAGTGCCTTCATCATCTGTCTTTTCCAATCTTTTTAGCTTTATCTCCCACTATCGTGGCCCATCCTTCTGGCCCCCCAAATCATTACACATTAGGATGTTGTTCCCCAACCTCATGTTTTTGTTTTGCACCCAGCTGTAGATTCAGACAGTTCTTTCCTGACTAAGGAATGAGCATCTCAGGCTACACACAAATATTGTCTGACTTCTTCCTCTTGAGAATCTGTCCACTATGGTTATTTCTCCAATTAGCTCCACCTTAGGTGGATAGAACTGAAAAATTTGAGGGTTTCCCTATCAAAAAGACATGCTCTAGATAAGCTTCACCTCAAACTAGCTTATGGATGTATTTAGTTTCAGTAAATCAATGAATCTTAACATTTCATCCTCATAACAAAGCTATGAGGTAAGTATAGTTGTTATTAGGCTCGTTTCAATAGAATTCAAACCCAAAAAATGCTGCATCGGAATTAGAGGTCCCTATGTTAGCTCTTTAGAGTCAGTTAATATATTTGGGTTGAGTCACTTTATAAGAGGCTATCGCTCTGGAAAGGCAGTGAGAACAACTGTTACATTCATACTGTCTGGTAAACCATATGGAAAACATCCACATAACTACAATGTGAATGTTCAACTGCAATTTTAAAGGTAAAGACTCTGATATGTATTAATTTTTCCAGCATTTTATGTAATATTTCTACTAGAGACCTGAATGTTAGAACATTCACCTCCTATACTCAGTAGACAGGCTTTTTATCTCTCTGGCTTGCACAGAAAAGTTTTTGATAGGGCTGTGGGTGAACCAGCTATCTTTAACACTGTTGACATCAATAGACCTACAGAGGTCAATTAGCAGAATTCTTTTCCTTCTAAATATGATATGGCTCCTTAGCAACTTGAACATGGATTATCTTAATGTTTGGATGACTTCTGTAAAGAAGATTATATATGAACATTTTTAAAACAAAACTATGAATGTGATATATATTTATCAAAATTGAAACAATGCAGTGGGACAGCAGCAAAAATGACAGGGAAGGGAACTGCAAGGGCTTGTCCTTGAACACAAACAGCAAATAATCTGGAAAAACGGTCAGAATCGACCCAATCTCAACTATGCAAACTACTTAAACAAGAAAAAGGCAGCTGATTCCCATTAGGGTCTTGAAGATACCAATCTTAGTTCTTGGTGTGGGCTCCCAGTGCTGAAGGAAGCAAAGTGGACTTGGTTCTTCAAGAACCATGGTTGTTTGTTTTGGTCTGCCTGCTGCTTCCCTGATGGACTGTGTAAAGGGCTTACCTTTATTTTACCAAACTCCGAACTCTTCCAAGGTAGAGAGGCAATTAATTATGTAGGACACTTGTTAAAAACATAAAGGCAAATTTATTAGCCAGTGCCAAAGGGGGTAAGGAATAGCAGTTGGGCCATATAATAGACACATCAAAAAGCTTCGGAGGAAAGACTGATGTGATGCTTTGGGGAATATGGGCTTTGAAAAGCTCCCCCATACTCCTTGGAAACCAGAAGACCGTGTGTATGTCCAAGGTGGAGTAATAACTCAGACAGACCTGTGAAGGCCCTAAATTGTCACTTCTGACTGATCTTTAGCCTGGACACAAGCAGAAGGTGAAGGGTGAGAGAGAGCTGTAAACCTAGTTGAATGCTGAAGGCATGCCCCAACCTATACACAGAACCTACTTCTGGCAAAGACTTTTCCCCCTGTTTGGTTCCAAGCCTTTAAGGAAATCTGCTGAATCATTAGCTGACCACTAAGCAAATCAAACAGAGATGTCAGAGGTTACATATAACATATACATGTCACAAAATTAGTTCAAGTCACTAGAAAAACAACAACCACAAGCAGCAAAAAACAGAAAAACAAACAAAACCCCTGGTAGGGTGGGAGAATATGTAGTATTCATTAAAAAATCATAAAGCATGCAAAGAAAACAAGAAAGTATGGGATAAAAGAAATTAATACAAATTGTCCTTGAGGAAGCCCAGACATTGAACTTACAAAGACTTTAAGTCAACTATTTTAAATATGCTCAAGCACAATACAAAGAACTAAAGGACTTGAAAAATATAATAACTGAAAACAGAAATTCACTAGAGGGGCTCAAAACAGAGTTGAGCAGAAAGAATCTGTGAACTTGAAGATAGGTCAAGTTGAGATTACTCAATATAAGGAGCAGAAAGAAGAATGAAGAAAAATGAACACAGTCTGAGAGACCTGTGGGACACCATAAAGAGTTCCAACCTACACAAAATAAGAGTCCAATAGGGAGAAGTGAGAAAGGGACAGAAAAAAAGTATATTTGAAGAAATGCCTGAAAATAGCCAAAATTTGATGAAAGACATAAATATGTGCATCCAAGAATTACAAAAATCCTAAGTAGAATAAACTCAGCCACACCTAGAAACATAATAATCAAATTGTTTAAAGACAAAGTCCAAGAGAGAGAATCCTGACATTATTAACAGTTAACTTCTCATAAACCACTGAGGTCAGAAGGTAGCAGAATGACATGCTTAAAGTGCAAGAAAAACTTTTGTTCAAGAATTGTAAGTCCAGCAAACCTATCCCTCAAAAGTGAAAGAGAAATGAACATTCCAATTTAAAAAAATTTATTGCTAATTATTTGCTAAAGAAGAAATATCACAGGGAGTTCTTCAGGGTGAAAGGAAAAAAATACTAGACAGTAACTCAAATCTATATAAAGAAATAAACACTGGTAAAGATAATATATAGATAAACATAAAAGTCAAAATTTGTGTATTTTTGGTTAGTAATTCAATTTTTTTCCAAACAATTTAAATGACAACTACTAAAGTAAACATAAATGTAAAATAATACAATAATATAAATCTATGTCAATAGATATACATGTATAAAGATGTAATCCGTGACAATAACTACATAAGGAATAGGAACAGGCTTCGAAGGAGCCAAATTTTTTATACAATTTAAGCTAAATAGGTATTAATTCAATCTAGATTGCTGTAAATAAATGTTACTTATAATCCCCATGGCAAAAACAAAGAAAATAAAGATCTATAGTAAAATAAACAAAAAGTGGATCAAATGGTACACTAGAAAGAAAATCTAACACAAAAATAGGCAGTAAAGAGGAATTTAGGAAAAGAGGATAAAGCATATAGAAAACAAACAGCAAAGTGGCAAAAATAAGTCTTTCCTTATCAGTAATCACTTTTAATGTAAATGGACTAAGCTCTCCAATTAAAAGGCAGAAACTTGCAAAATGGATTAAAAACAACCATACTCCAACTATATGGGGTCTACAAGAAAATCATTTTAGAACCAAAGTGAAAGTATGTAGGTGGAAAATAATACTAAATGCAAACAGTAACCAAAAGAGAGCTGGAATAGCTATATTAACACCAAATAGACTTTAAGAGAAAAATGGTTGCAAGAGGCAAAAAAGAACATTACTTAATGACAAAAGGTGAATGCATCAAGAAGATATGACAATCATAAACATATACGCATCTAACAACAGAGCCCCTAAATATATAAAGCAATGACTTGACAGATTTAAAGGGAGAAATGGAGGGGCGCCTGGGTAGCTTAGTCGGTTAAGTGTCCAACTTTTGCTTAGGTCATGATCTCGCGGTTCGTGGGTTTGAGCCCCGCGTTGGGCTCTGTGCTGACTGCCAGCTCAGAGCCTGGAGCCTGTTTCAGTCTGTGACTCCCTCTTTCTCTGACCCTCCCCTGCTCATGCGGTCTCTCTCTCTGTCTCCTAGAAATAAATAAAACATTTTAAAAAATAAAGGGAGAAATGGAGCATTTGTACAGTAATATTGGAAACTTCTATACCCCAGTTTCTCAATAATGTCCAGAGAAATTAGGCAGAACATTAGCAAGTAAACACAAGACTTGAACAACAGTAAACCAGCTGGACCTACCTAACAGACATCCACAGAACATTCTACCTAACAACAGCAGAATACACATGGAACATTCTCTAGGATGGGCCAGATTTTAGGCCACAATGTAAGTCAAGATAAATTTTAAAATACTGAAATCATACAAAGTATCTTCTTGAACCACAATGGAATGAGAGTAAAAATCAACAACAGAAGGAAATTTGGAAAATTCACACTGTGTAGAAATAACACACTCATGAACAACCAAAAAAAAACAAAACAAAAAAACCCCCCAAAACTTAGATATGAATGAAAAGTGCCATTATGTTATCTCCCTATAAGATAACTGTGGACATGTTACAAGAACATAGTAACAGGCCAGAAAACTGTGCTTTTGTAGAGTAAAACTGAAAAGCTCTAAAGAATCTTTTCCCAGGGATGTTTAGATTGCGAATGAACCAGGAAAGTTCATTAAATTTCAAGATCATATCATTTCCTTTTGGATTTACACATTCTGGGAGGTTTTAATTCATTAACATTAATAGCTAATTATAAGTATTTTTCTAACTTAATAGGACTAAGCATTAAACAAGAAGTAAATTAGTGATATTCAACTTTGTATAAAGTGAAAAAATAAATCGCTATAAATATTAGAAAGTACTTTGATATAAATGAAAACAAAAATGCAACATACCAAAACTAGGGTTGCTGTAGAAGCAGTGCTCAGAGGAATCTTACAGCTATAAATGATGACCAAAAAAAAATCTCAATCTAACCTTCCACCTTAAGGAAACAGAAAAAGAATATAAACTAAAACCAACAGAGACTCCATAAAACCAAAAGTTGGTTCTCTAAAAGTGTCAACAAAATTGATAAACCTATAATTGAGTGAGAGAGGGGATTCAAGTTACTAAAATCAGGAATAAAAGTGGGGACACATCACTGCCAATCTTACAGAAATAAAAACAATTGTAAGAAAATACTATGCATGAGGCACCTGGGTGGCTTAGTCCATTAAGCGCCTGACTCTTGGGATTCAGTTGAAGTCATGATCTCACAGTTTGCAAGATCAAACCCTACACCAGGCACTGTGCTGATAGCACAGAGTCTCTTTGGGATTCTCTCTCTCCCTGCTCATACACACACTATCTCTCTCAAAATAAACATTTTAAAAAATTTAAAAAAAAAATGTAATGCTTTTATTTATTTTTGAGAGAGAGACAGAACATGAGCATGGGAGGGGCAGAAAGAGAGGGAGACAAAATCCAAAGCAGGCTCTAGGCTCTGAGTTGTCAGCACAGAGTCCTATACAGGGCTCAAACCCATGAACCATCAAATCATGATGTGAGTTGAAGTCGTACACCCAAATGACTGAGCCACCCAGGTGCCCCTCAAAATAAACATTTTTAAAAGAAAATACTATGCATAAATAATTGCTTGCCAAACAATTAGAAAAGTCAAATGAAATAGACAAATTCCTAGAAACACACAAATTGACTCATGAAAAACAGAAAAACTGAATAGACTTATAACAATAAAGAAATTGATTAGTTTAAAAAAAAAAAAAACCCAGGGGCGCCTGGGTGGCTTAGTCGGTTAAGCGTCCGACTTTCGCTTAGGTCATGATCTCGCGGTTCGTGGGTTCGAGCCCCGCTTCGGGCTCTGTGCTGACTGCCAGCTCAGAGCCTGGAGCCTGTTTCAGTCTGTGACTCCCTCTCTCTCTGACCCTCCCCTCCTCACGCTGTCTCTCTCTCTCTCTCTCTCTCCTAGAAATAAATTAAAAAAAACAAAAACAAAAACAAAAAAACCCAATACCAAAAAAACCCCCTCAACATCCAACAAAGAAAAGCCCGAAACTTCAAAATCTGATGACTTCACTAGTGAATTCTAATAAACATTTAAAGAAATCACCAGTCCTCTACAAACCCTTCTAAAAAATAGAGGAAGGAATGCTTTCTAACTAATTCTATGGGGCACCGATACTGAACACCACAAATAAAGAAAACTATAGACCAATATCCCTTATGAATGTTGATACAAAATTCCTCAACAAGTTTCTAGTAATTCAAAGTCAGCAGCATATAAAAAGAATTATATATCATGACCAGGTGCAATTTATCCCATGAATCCAAAGGTGGGTTCAATGTATGAGAAATTAATATTATATACCATATTAATAAAATGAAGGACAAAATCACATAATCATCTCAACTGATGGAAAAATTTTATGATAAAACACAACACCATTTGGTAACAAAACAAACAAACTAGGACTAGAAGGGAAATTTCTCAAGTTGATAAAGGGCCTATATGAAAAATCTATAGCTGACTTCATACTTAATGGTGAAAGTCTGAAAGTTTCCCCCCCAAGATCAGTAATAAGTCCACTTTTGGACTGGATGTCCTAGCCTAACCAAGCACTCAAGAAAAATAAATAAAAGACATCCAAATTAGTATGGAAGAATTAATACCATCTCCATTCACAAGTGGTATGATTCTACACATAGAAAATCCCAAGGAGCATCTGGGTGACTCAGCTGGTTAAGTACCTGACTTCGACTCAGGTCATGATCTCATGGTTTGTAAGTTAGAGCCCTACATCAGGCTCTGTGCTGACAGTGTGGAGCCTGCCTGGGATTCTTACTCTCTCCCTCTCTCTGCTCCTTCCCTACTCTCTCTTTCTGTCTCTTTCTCAAAAATAAATAAATAAACTTGAAAGGAAGGAAGGAAGGAAGGAAGGAAGGAAGGAAGGAAGGAAGGAAGGAAGGAAGAAGAAATCCTAAAGCACTTGGTTGGCTCAGTCAGAAGAGCATATGACTATTTATCTTGGGATTGTGAGTTTGAGCCTCACATTGGGTGCAGAGATTACTTGAAAATAAAATATTTTTAAAAAAAGAAAAAGAGAAGCCTAAAGCATCACAGAACAAGTATCAGAGCTAATAAATAAATTCAACAAGTTGTAGGACACCAGATCAACATATAAAAATCAGCTGTGTTTCTATGCACTAGCAATAAGAAAATCTGAAAATGAAATTAAGACAAATCTGTTATAATAGCAACAAAAAGAATACTTAGGAATAAGTTTAACAAATGTATAACGTTTGTATAATATGAATTACAAAACATTGCTGAAAGAAATGACAGATCTAAATAAATGAAGAGATACCCCATTTCATGGATGAGAAGACTTAATACTGTTAGGATGGCAATATTTCCCACGTTGATCTACAGATTCAGTGTGATCCCTATGAAAATGCTACCTGGCATTTTGCAAAAATGTAGATGCTTATCCTAAAATTCATAGGGAAATGCCAGAGACCCAGAATAGCTACAAGATCATGAAAGCAAACAACAAAGTTGGAGGACTCAGAAGTCTTAATTTCAAAAACTTTCTATAAAGCTACAGTCATGAAGATAGTGTGGTCATGGAGTAAGATCAGACATATAGCTCAGTAAAAGAATTCAGAGTTCAGAAATAAACTTATTCATCTGTGGTCAACTGATTTTCAATAGGGATGCCAAGATCATTCAATAGGAAGAGAAGAGCATTTTTAACAAATGATGCTGAGACAACTGGATATCCATAAGCAAAAGATTGAAGTTGGACCCTTACCTCACACCAGAAGCTCAAATTAACTAGAAGTGAGTCCAAGTCCTAAATGTTAGAGGTAAAACAATAAGATTCTTGGAAGAAAACAGAGGTAAATCTGCATGACCTTGGATTTTACAATGCGTTCTTTGCTATGACATCAAAAGGATAGGAAACAAAAGATGAAATAGAGAACTATACTTCATCAAAATTTAAAATTTTGTAGGGGCGCCCGGGTGGCTTAGTCAGTTAAGATTCCGACTTTCGCTTGGGTCATGATCTCGCGTTCGTGGGTTCGAGCCCCGCGTCGGGCTCTGTGCTGACTGCCAGCTCCGAGCCTGGAGCCTGTTTCAGAGTCTGTGACACACTCTCTCTCTGACCCTCCCCTGCTCATGCTGTCTCTCTCTCTCCTAGAAATAAATAAAACATTTTTAAAAAAAATAAAAAAAATAAAAATAAAAAAAATTTAAAATTTTGCAGCCACTGAGCAAATGTTTGATGATTCCTTAATATATATAGAATAGACATAGAATAAATAAATGTAGAAGTACCATATGACCCAGTAATTATACTCTTAGAAATTTATTGAAAAGAATGAAAACAGGTGTTCAAACAAAAATTCATACACAAATGTTCACGGCAGTATTATTTACAGTAGCCAAAAAGTGAAAACAACCCAAATGTCCAACAACCTGTGCACAGAGGTCTATACATACAGTAAATATAATTCAGACATAAAAAGGAATACGTTGCTGATACATACTACATGAATAACCTTGAGAACACTATGCTAAGCAAAAAAAGAGCTGGACACAAAAGCCATATATTGTATCAATCCATTTTAACTGTACATATGTCCTTTACTGACATATCCATGGAGACAGAAAACAAATCAGTAGTTCCCAGGGTATGGGGAGAATGAGGAATGGGGCAGTGACTCCATAATGTACACAGAGTTTCTACTGGGGTGATGAAAATGTTCTGGAATTAAATGATGACTACACAACATTGTGAATCAACTGGAAATCACTGGATTGGATACTTGAAAATGGTAAATTCTACATTTCATGAAAAAACTGAGACAATGCAGAAATACCTTTATTGCATGTACTAGACACCATTCAAGCCACTATATATAGATAGCTGTCTAGTATCTATCAATCTACCTATCTACCTACCTACCTACCTACCAATTCCCTTCATCCTTACAACCGTCTGTGATAACTACTTTATCTCAATGAGGAAACTGGGGCTCAAACTGAGACTGAGTAATCTGCCCAATGTTACACAGGTAGTAAGTGGCAAAAATTTCCTGCCAGAAAATTGGTCTCACCTCCTATGCTACCTCTTCTAGAATTAAAGACTTTTCTGCATATCCTATGGCTACTCCTTGGTTATCTTCTTCTTTAATTTTTATTTATTTATTTATTTATTTTTGAGAGAGCATGAGAGAGCACGAGAGCGTACGAGCAGGGGGAGGAGGGCGGAGAGAGAGAAGCACATAGAGAATCCAAAGCAGGTTCCAGGTTCTGAGCTGTCAGCACAGAGCCTGATGCAGGGCCCAAACCCACGAACCATGAACTGAAGTCAGATGCTTCCCTGACTGAGCCACCCAGGCGCCCCTTGGTCATCTTCTAATGTAAGATATGCTGTATACTTCAAAATGGAGCCAGTTATCTCTGGAAATCAGAAAAGCAGGATTAGTAAAGATCTGATACAGCTCAACTCAGAGATGCTGAAAATGTATGTGTTGCTCCCTATGAACCATTCTTCTAGAAACAGGTTTACTGATGTACAAGAAAAAGTTCTCATCTGATTTATTTATGTATAGACCTGGTAGTCTAGCTGTTGACCGGAACAGATCTCAGAGAAACTTCACTTATATTCTAGAGTTAGCCCCTTTCCACTTATTACAATGTGTATGATATAACTAAGCCATTTAGTAGCTATGTAATTTTGGATAATTTTCCATCTATAAAATGGGGATGATAATGCTACAACACCTAAAAGATTGCTGTGATGTTTAAATGAAATATGTATAAATGACATGCTTATTATGGTATGTGGCAGTAGTGCCAAGCAAATAATTATTATTATTATAACATGTAGGCTAGAAAGTCACCATTTCTCCTTCATTTTTATACTTGGCAAATCCAACTGGAAGTTAATTTGGATTTGTGCTTTAAACCACAAGGACTAGGGAACTGAGGAGAGTAAAATAGATTTGGAGATTTCTTATTTTTTTGCCTGACATTTACTGAGTACCTACTATGTACAAGCATTGAGGATATAGTGGTAAACAAAACACAACCTCTATTCTCATAAAAGTTTTGCAAACAGTACCATGAAATCACTGGTTTAGGTGACCTAAGAGAGATTTCTTATTTTACTTTCTATTGAAGATGGGCAACGTTTTTCTATAAGGCTTAGATAGTAAATATTTGAGGCCAAAGAGTCTCAGCTCCAACTATTCAACTCTGCGATCGTAGTGAGAAAGCAGCCATGGAGAATACATAAACAAATGCATGTGGCAGTGTCCAAATAAAATTTTATTTTCAAAAACAGGTAGTGGTGGGCTTTGAGCCATGGACTGCACTGTAATTTGTTGACCTCTGATTTATATCAATGGATTGCCAGTAATTTAATTTATTCTATTTACGCTCATTCTACAAATGTGAGACCTACCTCTTTTTAGGTCTGCTAGGCTGTAGAAAAACACATGAATAGTTAATCAAAACAAAAATCAGAAGACCTTATCCAGGGTCTGACCAAAGTAAACTCTTCTTAATAAAACTTTCTGTTGTCTTGAGAAAACTCAGGGATATTAAATCCAAGAGAAGAACATGTGTTTGGCTATCAGATTCAGCAAAGGAGAAAAGACCACAGTTACCCAAACTATGTATTTAGGCACAAAGTTGAGGAACTTCAAACTCTGGTTGACATCTAGAAATCTTAATTTGTGTAGTGTTACTCAGAAGTTACTAACTGCCTCAAAGTTAGTAATTCCGTGTAATCCTTCTGACTTGGTCATTTTCACATACGGTACTACTGATTAAAAGCTCAAACTAAATAAACTCTTAATAAGAATTTTGTCTTCTTTATTCTGGCTTTTGCACTTAAATTTATTAGTCAACAGAGTCCACCCTCCCACCCCCTTCCCCCAAAAGCTAACAAACACACACACGCACGCACGCACACAATATGCCTAGACATAAATGCTTTTACCATGAAAAGAACTAAATATTAAGACATTGAGAAGTCTCTGGTCGGTGGACTGGGAAAATAAAACAGGAAACTTATGCATACTAAGATATGTATTCATTACATCTTCAGGATCATAGGATTTTAGAACAGGCGCATGTAAAGCTCAAAACAACTTGAAAAAGGAACATGTTTTAAAAATAATGATTCGGGTGCCTAGGTGGCTCAGTTGTTAAGTGTATGGCTTTTGCTCAGGTCATGATCTTGAAGTTTGTGGGTTTGAGCCAGTGTCAGGCTCTGTGCTGACAGCTCAGAGCCTGGAGCCTGCTTAGGATTCTGTGTCCTCCTCTCTTCCTGCCCCCCTCAAAAAATGAATAAACATTTTAAAAAATTTAATTAAAGAAGCACCTGGGTGGCTCAGCTTAAGTGTCTGACTTCAGCTTAGGTCATGATCTTGCAGACCATGAGTTCAAGCCCTATATCAGGCTCTGTGCTGACAGCTCAGAGCCTGGAGCCTGCTTCAGATTCTGTGTCTCCCTCTCTCTCTGTCCCTCCCCCACTCCCACTCTGTCTCTCAAAAATAAACAAACATTAAAAATAAATAAACAAAAAATCAATAAAAGAATAAAATAAATAATGATTTCCAAGGCAAAAATAAATAAATAGCATAGAACAAAGTAAGTTTTCTTCATGATAAATTTTAAGTCTGGGCTTCTATGGCTAATCTTCTACAAAGAAGCAGGGAGAAGCTTTGGGTTGTTCTGCTATAAATCACTGTTAAAGTCGATTGCCTTTAGAGAAATCTACTGAAATTTATATAAAATGATAGCTTTTATAATAGGCTTTTCTTAGCATTAAACTCTCCTTTGGAACCAATGTATAAAAGGAACCAACTTTTTATACAGGTTAGCCTGTATAAAAATCCTAGTTATTAATGCTCATATAGAACATTTATCTTATTCTTCTTTGAGAGTCAAGGTCAGTAAAAATGATTTGTTGACAAATCAGATAATTCCTAGTACAATAAAAGAGGAATACTGCCCCCTCATTTTTAACTTGTATCAAACACATTTGGATTAATAACATGTTTATTTAAGTTGACCACATCTCTGCTCTCTCCACGATAAAAAAAAAAAAAAAAAGTATTCTCCAAATGTAGGTTAAGAAAAAAGACTGAAGCCTCAAGAAACAGCTGCTTCTGATATCTAATTACTGGGGTCTGACTTGGCAGGAAGACCAGATCAACTTTTCACAAAACAAAATTATCACTTCTGGTAACCAGATTAGTTATCTCAGACTACATTTTGCAACCAATTCCTATTGGAGAGGAGGTCTTTTTAACAAGTCAATGGCAGGTGAAAAAAAGTAGAAGGGACAGTTCAGTATTAAACAGATTTGAAAGACAGAACAATCAAACGTAATGTATGGACCCTGTTTGGTCTCTGATTCAAACCAAACAAGGTGAAAATTGATATTTTGAGACAACTGGGATTATGTGAATAAGAACTACACATGAGGTGCTACTAAGGAATATTATTAATTTTATTGTCCAGATAATTATATGACTATTTAAGAAAGTTCCTTTATCTAAAATATGCATAACCTTTCATAGTGTCTGATATTCATGTTTAAGTACTTCAGAAGGAAAAAACCAAAGGATAATGTGGCAAATGCTGAAATCTTACATAAGGCATATGGGAGATTAAATTATTCTGCTTTTGTGTATGTTTTAAAATATCCTTAATTAAAAACCCCCAAAAACATAGTGGTTAGCAATAAATCATATAATATATAGTTAAATCTATAATAGTTGGTTGCTATATGTATTTAGTAAGTGTTCTTGAAACAGAAGAGATATGACGTAAGAGACAAACTATTAACAATGGAAAATAAAAAAAAGGAAGTGTAAAGAGGGAAAGAAGGAAAGGAGTGAAACAAAAGCTATTATTAGATTTTGATCCATTAGAGAAATATAGATTTAATGTCATTTTTAAAAATGAGAAGGCAGACACTGAAAGCTTCCAAATTAGCAGAAAAAAATAAATTTTGCTAAGCCAACAATAGCAAGTAAAAAAACAAAAAAGGATCATAAATAATTATAGACAAAATAAGAAAATCAAACATTAATTTCTCAGTAAATATAAACATACATTAAATTCCATGATCAAAATAGAAATGATCATCAAATTAGGTTAAAAACAAAACAAAGGGGCATCTGGGTGGCTCAGTCAGTTGAGCGTCTTGACTCTTGACTTCAGCTCAGGTCATGATCTCATGGTTCGTGAGTTCGAGCCACAACTGGCTCTGTGCTCACAGCGCAGAGTCTGCTTGGGAATTTCTCTCCCCCCTTCTCTCTCTGCCCCTCCCGCACTGGCGCTCATGCTTTCACGCACTCTCTCTCAAAATAACTTAAAAAAAGATTGCCTTTAAAAACAAACAAAACAAAACTCAAAAGACTTTTGAAAACAGAGATGAAGACAAAAGTAAAAAAAAAGCAAGAATGTTGACATTATTATCAGAAAAATTTGAGCTTAAGGTCAAAATTAACCACAAAGAGTGGTAATAGGTAATGATAAAAGGTATATAACCAACTGAAAAGTTAAAATAGTCATAAACTTTTATGCTCCAAACAACCTAAAACCCATATACATAAGAGCAAAAACTCCCAAACTTCATAAAAACAATCATGGGTAGAAGACTTTAATATACCTTTTACAGAACTTGACATAAGTAAACCAAAAATAAGCACAGTTATAAGGAATTTGAATGATTTAAAAAAAACCTTTAAGATGCTTATACTTTGCATAGATATAAACATACAAACATACACATAAACAGCACAACATACCAAATCCAAGCTCAGAGATTTAAAAAATCAGTAATGAATTTGGTCACAAAGGAAGTCTTAATTCTAAAAAGTGACTTCTGGAGCTCACATTTTAAAATAATAATCAAATAACTATCATTGCCAATATGACAAAAACCCCTCAGCTGTTTACAGATTTTAAAAAAAGATGAAAGCAAATTAAAAGTTAAAATTATGTACATATTGCCTAGAAATTAATGAAAAGGAAAATATTCTACATTAAAGCCTCTGAGAGCAAAAGCTCTATCTTGAGGGAAATATAGGCAACTTTAGATGCTATTATTAACAGGATAAACTGAAAATGAACAGACCAAGTACTCAACCTAAGAAAGTAGAAATAACAAAATACACAAAATTGGAAAAATCATAAAAGCTGAAAGTAGTGAAGCAAAAAAGGAAAAAAGCTAGTTCTTTGGAAAGATGAACAAAATGTACCAGGGAGTGCCTCAGTAGTCACTAAAAACCTCAGTTTCTCTATCTTGAAAATGGTCACATATCAACTTTCCTTTCCTTTCCTCTGCCTATTTTTCAATAGCAGGGCCAAATGATCTCATTTGAACGCTCGGCCCAGACAACTTCTAGATATAAAGGAGAACATTTAACATCTGTTGTTTACCTAATGCACTTTCGCATTTATTTCCTTTAAGAGACAGGTTGGCATTTAAATAGCCACATGTGACTACTGGCTAACTGTGCTTGACAATGCATTTCTAGAGCACCTTATAGAAACTCATTTCACGGAAGCTAGAAAGTGAAAAACTAGAAGTGAGATGGATTTGGCCAGCAGATGCAGTCTCATATAGAATGCAGAAATGAGGTAAAGACTACCTGGCAAACAAGGCCAAAGGTTTTTCTCTGACAGTGTTAGTAAAGATCCTAGTACTTAACCACTAGCTTCATGAATGCTGGGCACTTCTTTGAGTGATGTGGGTGTAGTTCTGGAGCTGGCAGTG
Organism: Hyaena hyaena; assembly: GCF_003009895.1. Taxonomy (NCBI): domain Eukaryota; kingdom Metazoa; phylum Chordata; class Mammalia; order Carnivora; family Hyaenidae; genus Hyaena; species Hyaena hyaena. Next base: position 3,125,976 of record NW_024080703.1, on the reverse strand, counting down.
GCTAACTGGTCATGAAGCGTCATGATGGTAGTGATTCCTAATGATAGCAATTATAGTACAGCTCCAAGTAAGAGATACAAGAAAGAGAGCAGCAATGAGTTTACCTTTGATAACCAGTGGGGGAAAGAGAAGGAAGAATCTGTAAGAAATGATATTTGAAGAACTTCCGTTGATAAATTAGAGTGAGGTTCAGCGTAAACGATAGATGACTTGTAGGTGTTAGACTTGCACAAGGAAGGGTACCGGCACCGTTAGTAGAAACAGGAATACCGAAGAGGATTGGAGGGGCGGAGAAGACCATGAGTTTGCTAACCAGGAGGGGCCTTTGAAATAAATAGTCAGATGGAACTGCCAATTAAGCATCTGGATACATACGTCTGAAGCTCAAAGAAGTAGTTTGTGCCAGCTATATAAATTTAGTTGGACAAGAAGAAAAATCAAACTATGAATAACACTGCTTCAAGAAGAAAGTATGGAGTGGTATGATACTAAGGCCTAATTAAGTATAAAAAGTGTAAATAATTAGTGGCAGAGAACCAGAGGCAGGCAGAAAGTCAGAGAGTGTAGTTTTATTTCAAGAATAAAAGAACGATTGAGAAGGATCCAGTTGAGAGAAGAATTTAAACACAAGTGAATACAGGATTACTGACAGTATGCTTCCAGGGTGTGGAAGTAGAGCGAGGGATAAAAATTCAAATTATGAGAGAAAGACTGGCCTTCAAAGCAGGGACATTTCCAACACCAAGAAGGAGAGGACAGATGTGGGAGTACGTCTGTAGGTGGGTTATGGGCAGCTGAAAGTATCTGAATGTAAATGTTATAAATCTTGATGATATATAAATGCCAGTAGTAATAAAAGTTCGGAAGGGAATTCTTTGCTTGAGTGAACAAATTGAGGATGTACCCTGATGGTATAGAGTTCTTTTAGGCTTGAGCTTTTTAAAAAATTTTTTTAAAATGTTATTTTTCAGAGAAAGAGAGAGAGAGGCAGAGCACAAGTTGGGGAGGGGCAAAGAGAGAGCAAGACACAGAATCTGAAGCAGGCTCCAGGCTCCGAGCTGTCAGCACAGAGCCCGATGCAGGGCTCAAACTCAAAAAGTGTGAGATCATAACCTGAGCCGAAGCTGGCCACTAACAGACTGAAGCCATCTTCATCAGAGGTAGTAGCAAGGTCATAATAAGGGGGAAAATGGACAGGTGGAAAGAGGGGAGACAGAACTAGTAACAGTCTGTAAATTTTCTCTAGCTGTTCTTTAAAAAGAAGGGCTGGGGTGCCTGGGTGGCTCGGTTAAGCTTAGGTCATGACCTTGCAGTTTGTGAGTTTGAGCCCTGCATTGGGCTCTGGATTCACAGTGTGGAGCCTGCTTTGGATCCTCTGTTTTCACCTCTCTCTGCCCCTCCCCTGCTCGCTCTCTCAAAAATAAATGAACAGCAAAAAAAAAAAAAAAAAATAGTAATAAATAAATAAATAAAAGAAGGTCTGAAGTACATAGTGATAAGTCTACATTTAACTTAACCCTTTTTTCTACATAAGTGTTTCTTCATATTTCCAATTTTATGCAAAATAACTGAAAATTTAGTAACTTGAGAAGTGACATGTGAAAAATCAAAATGATACTAGACAATCACTAAATAAAACTATCAGCAAATTCAAGTTCCTAGCTTTTCTCCGTACATATTATATAAAAATAGATAATATATTACAATCCATATATTTATATCCAAATGGTCAACAAACTCATGAAAAAGTATTCCATTTCATGCATCACTGGGAAAAAGCAAATTAAAGCCACAGTGAGATACCACTACATATCTACCAGAATGATCAAAATTAAAAAGATAATTTTTAATCTTTATAAAATGAAAAAATAAAAAAGACTTTCCTTTTTCATAAAAAAGATAATACCAAGTGTTCACAAAATATGGAGAAACTACACCATCAAAGCACAGCTAGAGGGAGTATAAACTAGTACAACCATTTGAAAACTGGCAGTTGTATACAGACACACCCTATGATCAAGCAACTTCATTCCTAGGTCCATGACCATATGCTTATCAAAAGACATATGCAAAAATGTTCATACATGTACTGTTCATAACAGCTCCAAATTGGAAACAATCTAAATATCCATCAACAGTAGAATGGATAGAGGCACCTGGTGGCATAGTCGGTTAAACATCCAACTCTTGATTTGGGCTCAGGTCATGATCTTAGGGTTGTGAGTTCAAGCCCCACATCTGGTTCTGTGTTGACAGCACAGAGCCTGCTTGGGATTCTCTGTCTCCCTCTGTCTTTGCTCCTCCTCCCCATGCACACACTCATGCTTGTGCTCTCTCTCTCTCTAAAATAAATAAACATTAAAAAAAACCACCAGTAGAGTGGATAAATAAATTGGGGTATGTTCACACAATGAACATACATAGACAGCAATAAATATGAGTAAACTTTTGTTCTACACAATATGGATGAATTTTTAGTTTTATGAGCATGCTGAACAAAAGAAGCCAAGCAACCATAGTATATACTATGTGATTCCGTATGTATATAGATTTAATTTTATTTATTTAAAAAATTTTTTTATCTCTTTATTTTGAGAGAGAGACAGAAAGCGAGCAGGGGAGGGGCAGAGAGAAAGGGAGACACAGAATCCAAAGCAGGCTCCAGGCTCTGCCTAACGTGGGGCTGGAACCCATGGACTGTGAGATCATGACCTGAGCTGAAGTCAGACGCTTAACTGACTGAGCCACCCAGGCGCCCCTATAGATTTTATTTTAAAGATAAAACTAATTATGATGTTATAAAGCAGGAAAATGACTGCCCTCGGAAGAAGAGTAAATGAGAAGGAGCACAAGGCAGTTGGGGGTGGGGAGGTATTCTGGAATGCTGGTAACATTCTATTTCTTGACCTTGGTCATTACACAGATGGATTTGGTTGTGAAAACTCATCCAACTAAATACTTACGATGTCTGCATTTTTCTGAAAGTATGAATTTGTGCCTTTCAGTAAAACCTTTACTTCAGAAAACTGTATGTCTCTTAAACTACTTTGGTAGATCTGACTCTCCAAATGAGCTCCTTACAGAAATAGCAACAATCCAATAGACAATAAAATACATAACCTCCACATTTAAGCAACTTCTCTTCCAAAGAAAGAAAGGCAAATGATATCACATGCAAATTAAACAAAAACTTTCCACCAATCAGCTGCATTCCATAGCATCATGTGATCTTCCCCCCTCTCCTTATCCTGAATAAACAAAGAAAAAATTTCATTTGTAGTCTTCCATGAGGTAAAACGATATGAAATAATACCTAATTTATTCTTCCTGTGCTTACTTTTAAGGACTGTAAACAGAGAGGAATTTTGCAATAATTTCTCTTCCCTGTTGCAGGGCTAGGACTTAAGAAACAAATTGGCAAGCAATAAAAGAAAATCAGTATTAGAGTGTATACTTTGATACTATGTATTTTTTCTATACATTTTAGCAGCTTCTGAAGCCAAGACTTTTCAGACTCTTGTTTCTCCAGGGGCATTTTATTATGCGATAGCTTCTTCTAGATTATTCCATGATCATTATGCTCTGGACACTGTCTGATAATTCTCTCTGAAAAAAAACCTCAAATATTTTACTTTAGCATATTTGTCAATACTTTACGTGTTTACCAAATTGTCATCAAATTATTTGTAATAATTTATAACTCCATCTTTGTAGAAATTACAAAAGAAACAAAGCAAATACAGGTTATTAAATTCCAAGTTCTATTTCATCTATATTTCCAAGAATTAGTATGCAGCCTGCAGGGGTTGGGGGGGATTATGGAACAGTTGTGATAGAAAATGATTGTGAAAGATGTGAAAGAAGTGCCTTAGTGGTCTGTAGGCAGAGAAGACTTTGGGAATATGATGTGATCTGAGAAGCAAAGTAAAAACAGTGTTATAAGACTGAAGAGTTTAGGAATGCTGGTTGCTAGGAGGAGAGAACAAGGTAAAAAAAAAAAAAAAAAGGCTCTTGAAATGAACCCTTACTTAAGCAAAACCATAAACAATTTGAACAAAATCAACCTAGTTCTAACCACTGGTCATCATACAAAATCATATACAAAGACACAACCACATTACAAGTGGGCTATAGATTATTCCATAAAGTAATATGGAATATTAACTCTCCTAATTACCAAGGTAACCCCAAAGGTTTAGAGAACTGAATAACCTAGTTTGGTGTTACAAAGCAATCACTTCTTGAAACATGGGTACTTCTAAACAAAATAGGATATAACCCTTGTGAATTTGGAAATGATTTTAAATCATTTATCAAGTTAGTTAAAAGTAGAGAATTTTTTAAAAAAAGAATAATACTCAAACCCAAAAATTATTTCAACAATCTATTTCTGGTTCTAATACATAGGTAACATGAGGGGAAAAAAATAGAACTTTCATTCTTAAATTGGTGAGGATTATTTCAATTCTCTTTTGGGAATTTTACTTATTTCTGTTTTTTGTGTTTCGTTTTGTTTTTAAGCAGTAAACAGAAAAGACAGAAAAGAAAAACCCTATCATACATCCAGATTTTAAAACTTTTAACTAGGGGCACCTTGGTGGCTCAGTCGGTTAAGCATCCGACTTCAACTCAGGACATAATCTTGCCGTTTGTGGGTTCAAGCCCCACCTCTCTTCGTTGACAGCTTGGAGCCTGGAGCCTGCTTCTGATTCTGTGTCTACCCCTGTCTCTGCCCCTTCCATGTTCATGCTCTTTCTGTCTCTCGATAATAAATAAAGGTTAAAAAATAAATAAAAAGAACGTTTAACTAGTGAAGATGAGCAAAAGGTTTAAAAATGTATTGCCTGCAATGTAACTGGTGAAGTCTGACCTCTCACTGAAACAGGATTTCTTTGAGCTACTCTTCCAAATTCATCAAATGTGTTTCAGTGATATCAATTTCCTAGAAAGTCTTCAATTGGGAAAGAGTGGAGAATAAAGCTGAGATAAGTGGCATTTTAAAGAATAGGTACTTTTAACTTGTCCTAAGTTTCTTTTGAACTTACATGGATTCCTAATGTGCACTACAGGTCACCAAACACAATCTGCCTAGAATGAGAAATTTTCCATGTTGAGTCCATCACTACTGATTTAGAGATCACTGTGATACTACATTAAGTGCTTCTTAGAGTCAGTATTCTGCCATTTATTTTGTCCCTAAAATTACTATGTGTAGGATTTCTGATATTCTTTAAAAGCAGTAAATATACAGAACATTAAATGTTGACAGTGACAGACTTAAACATTAAAGACTACAAGTTGGTAAAGATATAACAACTGGTTAGTACTACTATTTTTATTATTTCCCATTTACTTGAGCCACAACATTAGCAATAGCTGAGAAACCAAACTAGTCTTCAAAAATTAAACACATTTCCACCCGAACCCAGAATAGATAGATCTATTTTTAAACCTGTACTTAAAATTAAAACAAAACAAAACTTTGGATATTATTAAGGATTAAAACCACATTACCTGGAAAACAATTTAATTGATAAACTAACAAAACTGTGAATTACATAATTACACTCACAGTTCTTTATCTGAATAATTTATGCTTACTTTGCTAATTATAACATATACTTCTGTGAGGCTACATGGTTTTGCAGGGAACTTTATTAAGACAATATGACATAAAACTTTTTACGTCAAACCAAATTAATTTTTCTTTTTTTTTTTTTAATGTTTTTTTTTATTTATTTCTAGGAGAGAGAGAGACAGCGTGAGCAGGGGAGAATCAGAGAGAGAGGGAGTCACAGACTGAAACAGGCTCCAGGCTCTGAGCTGGCAGTCAGCACAGAGCCCGATGTGGGGCCCGAACCCACGAACCGCGAGATCATGACCTAAGCGAAAGTCAGACGCTTAACCGACTAAGCCACCCAGGCGCCCCAAACCAAATTAATTTTTCAAAGATAAGTGAGAACTTACATTGATAACAAAACACTCTCCTTCTAAAACTTCAAGATAATCCTAGATATGTAATAACCATTTGTATACAATAAATCAGAAAAAGAAACTAGTATATACAAAGAAAAGTACCCATGATCAAGAAGTTGATTGAATGAAAAAATTTCCTTAATTCTCTAAAGTCTTTTTATAATCATGACTACTTTACATGCAAAAAAAGCATATAAGCAAACTTTCTAAAATATTAATTAAAGAAATTTGGCTACTAGGTCTATATTAAAAATTAGGTATATCTAAATTTAAAGACTCCCCAAATTCTCAAGCCTAGGAGCAAAAAATTAGAGTCAAAATTTATAGAAAAGAGACCCCATATTCTTAAATTTATTCCCTAATTTAAGTTTCATTCTGTGTTTAAATTGTTATTCTAGAACTACATCATTTTTTTGTAATGTTATGAAGTATTCAAATATAACTGATTAATTACTTAAATAGCCGTAATTTATAAACTTTGATATATTAAAATTTTTTAATATAAAAAGGTTTAGGTTATAGCTTTTCATATCAAACATAACTCCCATTAGGATATTTATTTTTAAATGTAGTATGTAGGCTAGCCTGTTAGAAAATATGCTTGATGAAATGAACATAAAAGTTATATCATTAGTTTCTTTTGCACACATACATGTCCATTCACCATATAAAATATTACTCCTTCTCATTTATTATATTTTCAGAATTGAGAAAATAAACATTATTATAAGCCTATGAAAGTTTTTAAAATATATTTTTTATTCTAAAATAGATGACATTTAAAGTAAACTTAGAAATTTATTTTACATGTGAAGATACATTCTCAATAAACTGAGTATCAAAAACGAAAGGAAATGAAAAAAACACATCAAAATCTATTATCAAGTCAAATATCTAACATAAAATCTAAGATAAATACTTAAAACACAGATTAAATATTTTAATTTTCAATATTTTATTAAATGAGTCTTTGTATCAGGTCTGGAATGAAAGCTTAAATCATAAAATACGACGAATTTTCATAATACAACAGTCTAACACATATATATCATTGTACCAAGCTTTTCACAGACCATCTTTAGTTACATGAGTTTATTTAGTTATGATTATTTTTATGCTACATTCAATTAATCTGTTATCAAGAAGACTAAGAACATAGAGTTCTTTAAGTTATTATCAAAATATTTAAAAAATAAAATAGTATCTAGCTAACGTTTATAGAATTATAGAATTTTATATTCAGTTAATATATATTTATTAATAAATACATATTTATTACTATATTTAATATATTAATTAAATATAATTTAATATTTATAGAATAACTGCAAATTTTCTATGCAGTTCCTAATATTTACTATTATTTCTTATTGATAACTATTTTATTATCAATATTCCACAGAAAGTATCTTGCAAACATACATAATTATTCACATAACATACAATCTACTCTACAGACTTTATACATTGTCTCACATATTATGACATTATTTAACCTTCATTAATAAGCTACTAATTCATAGGGAAGTTTCTTTTTTAGAAATCAACTAAAATTTTGAACTTCTTTTCAAAGTTCATTTTATTACACAACCGAAAAGTAATTTAACCAGTGACTTTGGAGATATCATATATGACAAGTTTTGCAGATCATCACACCTGTATTTGGATGCAAATAAATTTGTTCATAAATCAGAACTACTTTAAGAGTATTAACATAAAACTTATATTTAAAAGTAAATTAAAATAACACCTTCACTATAAAAATACATATACATTAATATGGCCTTTCACTTGGTGTTTTTTACCTTCATAAATATTTAAAGAATACAGAACACTAAATTCAGAGGGTTTTCTCATTGATATCTTTTGTTTTTTAGTTTAAATAAAAAGTTATAGTGTTATTACATAAACAACCGTATCTTTTTTTTCTGCTTAATAATGAAAATTTTAGGGAAAGGGGATCGATCCAAGGTGAGGAACAACCCAAATAAACCATTTCTGTAGTAAAACTTCATTAAAACACTTTTTCTCAGAAGAAAGTGAGCTCTGGAAAGTATTACAATAGCTATTTAGGTAGCTTGATGATACAAAATAAAATGAAATAAATGATTTCATTATATATGTACGATTTATTTTTAAAAGTAAGAAGAAAATAGAAATTCTTTAATGCTAGAATAAATAAAAATGATAAATAAAATTTTTATTAAAATAAAGTAACAGCTAGAGCCAAGCTGTTTTCCTAACTCTGATCATATTTTAGGTAGCACTGAAAGCTGTCAAATATTAACGTAAAATCAAAACTTGAACAGAGTAGAGACAAACAATATTAGAACACATATATAACTAATGGAATATAGTTATCCAGATACATTTAAAGAGTTGTCAAACATAAGTTATGGTCTTCAGTCTGTATTAAAGCAGAAGCTGTATCTGCTTCTGTTGGTATATTAATATGAGGTTTTGACAAATCAAAAGATTTGTATTAAGCACTATAATAACTGCTACAGATTTTCCCAAGCTTAATATACTTGCAACATATAGTTTAATAAAAGTCTGTGAAGTATTCTACATTTCAGGAAAATTTTAATTAAAAAAAATAGTTTACCAAAAGAAATAAGATAAGTTTGATTACCCTTTTGTCTTATTGACATTGATAAAATTTACTGTTAACAATGTGTATAGTACTAACATTGAAAGTGAGTATATAATACTCAAGATATCATGCTAAGTGTCAGTCAACAGAAATGCTTCATTGCAGGTTCTGGTGTTACAACCAGTAAGATAAGGAAGTAATGTAAGTAAACTTTAAATACTAGAGAGTTACTACCTAATGCCAACAAACTGGTTAAAATGGAGAAAATGCGACTCAGCAACCTCAATTAAGGAACTTTTCCTCCACCAAATTAAAGATAATTTTTAAATTTGTAGAAAATAACAACTGTATGCTTTACTCTTTTTCCCTTTAAAAAGATCTGACATGTGAAATAAACTTGATACATAACCGATTTTGTTTCTTAGGGCAAGAACTTTAGAGAAATGGAGAATACTCCAGTTTCCCTTTGTCAAGAGAGATTGCTCAAGTTAAGTGAAGTTCAAACTTAACCATAACTATTTTACATGGATTTATTTCATGAGTAACTACAAGGCTGTCATTCATAGATGTGTGTAGTAGCTTAGCAACTTTTTAGGAGTTTTCCTATCTCTGAGAAACAGACTGTATCTTTCCAAAGTTCATTTTTTACACAATTGAAAACTAATTAATCCAATTATATTCGTTTAGAAGGTATTAATAATAAAAGGAGATGCTTGAAAAATAAGAGACGTTTCTGAAATGTGTTAAAACTTAGTAAGATAAGAAACAAATAAAGGTAAGAAACAAACAAAGCAGTACATGGCTTTCTTAGCAAGATAGGAATCTTTCTGGAAGACTGTTGCCACTAAAGTGATTAACAAGTAAATTACACTGCAAATTTAGCTGACTTTAAACACAACCTGAAATGAATTTATACCATATTTGCTTAGCTCCCCCCCAAATTAACTACCACAAACTCTATCATTAAATGTAATTATAAAAAGTTACTGGCAACTACTCTACTCCAGTGAGTTTTTTTTCTCAACAGAGAAAAAAGTTATCAAGAAACTGAAGAATGGTAAAACCACTGCAAACCATTTTTCATGCTTCTCATATGGTTTCCCAATTATACATTTTCTTTCAACATAAAACTACTATATCATGTTAATGCCAGACTAAATATTACCTATGGTTTCCCTCTAACATTTTGAGTGCTAAAAATACCAGTTGTAAACCAACAGCACATTCTTACTAAAATGTTTTATATAACAAAATTAATCCAGGTAATGGTATGCTAGTAGGAAGGTAAGAAAACTTACTCTTCTTGTTTTGAGTTTTCTTGTTATTCCAAAAGAATTAGAAACGAAAATCAACAATGTACTGAGAAGAGTAACATCCATTTTTTCCATAATAAAAATGACAAGTTTACTCCCGTGTATAGTGATAATGGATTTCTTTATTTGACTATAAAAGGTAAACATTTCTGATGCGAGTAAGAATAATGACTACTTAGAGAACATGTGTGTATGTTCCATAAAAGGATATTTTACATAAAATCCCCTAAATTTTGGTTACAATAGTTTCAACTTTTTTTAAACATGGGGAATTGAAATGGAAAAAAAATACTTATGTTCTGTTAAGAGAATTTAACAATTAACAGTATAGATGACAATGTTTAAGGTGCAGTATTGATTTTAAGCACCTGATTTCCTACTAATAAAGTGCCTTTTATTAACTTGTTAGATATGCAACCTCATTGTAATTTAATACTAGGCTGGGAACATTTGACTGACACTTTTAACATACTTTTGCTACAAATATTAACAATGAAATAGAAATTTAAGATACTTAAATAGCCATTTTTTCAGATTATTGGTGGGCTTGGTGAATTAATTTCTCTACAAGTGACATATTCATCCTTAAATACCATTTTAAAAAAATCCATGCTGGATTCAAAATATTATCTAAAACAATATAAAATATGTATTTGGAAAGATACAGAAAATGGTCTCCCTTAGAAAGTACTGAAGCTCCACCTAGAGGCTTTGCCCCTATTACTGTCACTTTCAATATAAGTAAGATCACCTAGAAATGTGAATAATATTAAAATGTCAGAGATTTCTTTTGTATCTACCTTTTTGTTATTCATAATGAGTTCTTGCCCTAACCTTCTTAGGGTAGCTCTAGCTCCATCACTGCCATCAAGTGGTAAAAAACTAAAACTGAATTTAAAAAGAAAGAAAGAAAGAAAGAAAGAAAGAAAGAAAGAAAGAAAGAAAGAAAGAAAGAAAGAAAGAAGAAAGCAAACAAGAGAGGAAAAAATTTATATACTCTATACCACTTACAGCCTTTTTTGTTTCAAGAGATGAGTCTGTGGGGCTTTTTTCCACTCATTATCTTAATCCAATTTAGGAGAAAATAAATGTGCAACTTGTTTCCAGAAAATGATACCACTACAATCTGTAAATCTGAATTTTTTGGGATATTCTTTTGTTTTCAAGATATATACAAATACTTTGAATTAAATAATTATGCAGTTTAATGATCTGTTTAATATAAGTACAGTTCATAAATTACTTCACTAATAGAGATAGCAGTGAGAAACACAGAGAATTATGATTAATGAATTTTTAAAAGTTATGAAAAGAATAAAACCATGATGTAACTTAAATAAGTATTTTCTCTTTTTTCTAAAAATAATCTAGATTTTAATACCTTCAACGCCCTCACTGTACCCTCAGGATGTACTCACAGCATTGCCTATGAATGGAGAAAGATCAGAATAAGGGACTCAACACTAAGAAAAGCAAAAAAAAAATTAACTCTGAGGCCACAAGTCAGAGATAAAATTCAAATAAAAATTATCTAGTATCTTTCGTTCTTCTTATGAACACTTCCTTCCTGAATTATGTAATAGGACTTAGGACCTTCAAAGAAATAAAACTACAGAACCAAAGAGAAAAGACCAATGATAGAATGCCTTAGTTCGAGGGCTACCTCTCTGTGAAATGCATCATCACTCATGCATAATATAAAAATATTTTTAAAAATTGTGTATGAAATAGAATGTGGGGCTATAGTTAACTAAGTCTCATAATCATGTTTGGAAACTCCCCCAAATTGCTAAAATTAGTGTTTATGATCCACTCTGTTTTATATTTTTGTAACATGAACATTTCAGAATGCTGATTTTATTCTTTTGACTAGAATTTCATTTTTACCATGACACCTATTTCTAAATCATAAAGAAATTGAAAGTTTTGTAACTTCGATTACAGATATGAATCCACATTTAAATTGACAGCAAAACAATAGCAGCCAACTTTTATTGAGTTCCTACTATTCCAAATGTTTCACATGTATTCAACAGCCTCTCAACAATCCTATGATAGGTATATTAATATTATATAGATAAGGAAACTGAGGCCCAGCAAGGATAAATAACCATCCACAGTCACAGTAAGGAGTGGGAATAAGATCTGAACCTAAGACGTCTGCCTGGTTAGTCCTTACTCTTAACCATTTCATATAAGGCCGTTTTTCTCAAACTTAACACTTCTTACATTTTGGCCTAGATAAATCTTCATTAAGGGGGTGCTGTTTGGTGCATTTAGCAGCACCCCTGACCTCTATCACCATATGCCATTAGCACCACCACATCCCCCAAGTGGCAATAATCTAAAATGTCTCCCACCTATGCCAAGTGTCTGGGGGAGGAAGAGTAAGTAGGGTTGTCCCCAGCTGAGAATCACTGATTAAGATTAACCATTGACTAATCATTGATTAATCTGTTATAAGATTGCTGAAACAAATGGTGACCAATTTATCTGAAATTAGTTGTCCCTAATTTTAAATTATTTACCACAATATAGAAAATTTTAAATTTACAGATAGGTTAGGATAATAATACTCTTAAGTCTTACTATTTACGGGATATGTGTTATATAATTAAAAACCATAACATGAGGGGCAAACCTTACAATGCAAAATTTTTATAGGTAAACATGAAAATATTAGGCAAACATGGAAACAGTGAAGGAGACACATAAATTTCATCCAAGTTTATGTAAGTAGTTACCTCTAGCAATAGGACTAAGGGACAAAGTATGGGAATATCACCTTTTGCTTTATATATTTTTGTACTGTGTTAAATTTTTTCAAACAACATGCTATTTTTTTACCAAGTTTTTAGAAACCAAATTTTGGGAAAAACTTTCTCTTTCTAAAATTAGCATTTCAGGTATGCTTATTAAGTATGCTGTTTTCACTGGTTTCCCATATTTCTCCCTATTATGTTCTATCTTACATGCTAACATAATAAATATGTTAAATTCATGATAAAAATAATTGTACTTAACCAGGCAAAAAATACAAATTAGATAGTCAACCATGATTTTGAAAGCTAGCAAATCGAATAATAATTAAGAGGACACTAGAGGTATATATTTTCAAGAGTGCTACTTAAAGATGTATATGAAAGTGGGTGTAAGTTTTTTTCAAACAACTCTCACTGATTTCTAAAATTTTAGAAATTTTAGAAATTTCTTTTATTGAATTTCTAGAAATGCAATAACTTTAACTACGTGCATTGCCAATCCCCAGTTAGAGCAAGGTTTTTCCCAATTATTTCCGATTATTCAGAAATCTTTTAAAGAAAGCACAGAGTCATAAGGGTTCTTCCATTTGTTTACGTTTAAATACTTTCATTGTGATCTTTATTTCTTAAATTTTCCTCCTTGTTTTTACTATTGTAAACTAAACTGTAACACAGTACATTGTATCCTGATCTTTTAGTTAGTATATGTAACAATTTTCCATTTTGTTTCATAAATTTAATAAAATAATGTTCGTAATGTTTATGTTCAAGTAATATTTATAGCACCATTTAGTTAATTTAGTATAATCTACTTATCTGTTCTCTGTTGATCTCTGCAATGATTTTGTACTGTATCGACTTGGCAACTAAATATTTTTCATATTTTTACCTTCTCTATCCTCACCACCTTTAGACTCTGACCTTTTTTTCTTCAATTGTCTAGTCTTTCTATACTTTTACTTTCTCTTAGCTAAACTTGTAATACATGAATAAATTCGTACATCTTATAAAAATTTAAATAACACAAAATAAAACATCGCATTAAGTATCCTCTTCACCAAGCCCTATGCTCCCAACAGAAGTAACTATGGTTATCAGTGTGGTGCATATACTTCTAAACCTTTTTTTTCTTTTTAATGCATTTACTTTCATACATGATTACATGTAAAAAAGATTCCCTTTATACTACACCATCATTAAGCAAAGCGCTGCCTTGTTTAAAAAAAAATTAAAAAAAAAAAAGAACTCAGGGTGCCAGCATGGCTCAGTTGCTTTAGCGTTCAACTCGATTTCAGCTCAGGTCATGATCTCTCACAGTTCATGAGTTTGAGTCCCACATCAGGCTCTGTGCTGACAACAGGGAGCCTGCTTGGGATTCTTTCTCTTTCCCTCTCTTTATGCCCCTCTCTCCCCTCTCAATAAATAAATAAACTTTAAAAAAAGAACCATAATTAATATCTGTTTTTGTCCATTTGCATATTCCTTTGCTAGGTATTGTTGCAATCTTCATTTTCATACAAATTATGCTACTTAAACAAGTTTTATTAAGGATTTGACTTATTAGAAACATTTAATTGAAAGGGATGCCTGGGTGGCTCAGCTGGTTAAGCATCCGACTCTTGGTTTCAGCTCAGGTCATGATCTCATGATTCATGAGTTCGAGTCCCACATTAGGCTTTGAGCTAGCAGTGCAGAGTCTGCTTAGGATTCTCTCTCTCCCTCTCTCTCCCTGCCCTTCCCCTGTTCACTCTGTCTCTGTCTCTCTCAAAATAAATAAGTAAATAAATAAATAATTAAAAAATAATACTAAAAAAACATTTAATTGAGAATACCATTATGGATAAACATACATCATTTTAATACATAATATATATAAGTAGGGACTAAAAACTAAAACTATAATCAGACTGAAGTTTAACTAAAATATTCTTCATACAAGTACTAAAATATTAATCAGAATGATCAAGGAACAAGGGGTTTATTTTCTTTCTGGTGCATTAACAGCTTTATTTAAGTACAATTTACAAACCACAAAAGTCACCTGTTTTAAGCATACAATAACTTTTCAGTAAATTTATAGAGTTGTACAAAATTATCACAATCCAGTTTTAAAATATCTCCAACAGCCCCTCAAAAATTTCTCAAACTCCTCTCTATGGATTTATTTGCCTTTTCTGGACATTTCATACATATGGAAGGGATGAAATTTTTCTAATATACTTCAGTATCAGGTTTAACAGCAAAAACAATATTTTGAGTGAAAGTTTTACAGTTAAAGTTCGTTCCAAAAGTTATAGATGCTTTGCTCATTTGTAAGGACAGTATAAACTGGATTCTTTTGTCTTATTTACCTTTCTCCCTTTTTTCCTTCCTTTCTTCCATCTGCCAATTTTCATTACAGTATTTAATGATCATCACTCAAAAAAAGCCACAGTTTTTCAGTACAGTATACACGGAGGTTACAAGGAATGGCCTTTCTACATTGATTCCATTGCATATCTTGATAGCTTAGTGAAAAGCAAAAGAAAAGAGGTGAACATATATCCTTGAGACGTTTTAGTTTCTCCTAAATGTGAAATACATTTGAAAAGACTGTTCAAGTCTTTAGTACAGGTCTTCTAAAATTTGGAATTCTGTCTCCAAATGCAATTTTATCACCAAACAGAATTCTGTCATTCAAAACATTCTCATGTCACCTTGGCTCCTCTGTCTCTCACACTCCACGTCTAATTCACTAGCAAGCACTGATGTTTCTACACTCAAAAGTATATCAAAATTTGAACACTAATATCTCTACCATTACCACAATGGCCAGGCCACTATCTGTTTTTGCTGGGATCATTAAAAAATCTCCTAAGAAACTGTCTGACTTTAGCTCTTGCCTGGCCCCTTCCCTCAACAGTTTTCAGCACAGCAGCCAGATTAAAACAAAAAACAGATCCAGTCAAAAACCTCCAACAGCTTTCCATTTTACTCAGATCAAAAGTCAAAGTCCTTGGTGGTTATCTCAGGAATTTCAATTAATGCTTCAACTTATAACAGCCTAGTTTAACTCATAACAACCTGTGTAACCATTAAGCAATAACTGAAAAAGAATTTTTTTAATTTTCTTATTTAAAAAAAATTTTTTTTAATGTTTATTCATTTCCTGAGAGAGAGAGAGAGAGAGAGAGAGAGAACAGGGAAGGGGCAGAGAGAGAAGGAGACAGAATCTGAAGCAGGCTCCAGGCTCCGAGCTGGCAGCACAGAGCCCGACATGAGGCTGGAACTCACAAATCATGAGATCATGATCTGAGCCGAAGTCAAATGCTTAACTGATTGAGCCACCCAGGTGCCCCTGAAAAAGAAATTTAAAAAAAGAAAAGGGAATAGAAACAATATGCTACAAAAAATCAACTGAACACAAAAAAACAGGAGAAACTGAGGAGCAAAAACCATATAAAATACAGAAGCAAATAGCTTCAAAGGACACTATCCAAAGAGTGAAAAGACAACCACAGAAGAGGAAATATACTTGCAAATTATACATCTAATAAGAGGTATATGTCCAGGACACATAAAGAAGTCCTACAACTCCAAAGCAAAAAGACAAATGATACTGTTAAAAAATGGACAAAGGATTTGACTCGACATTTCTCCAAAGATGACATATAAATGGCCAATAGGTGTATGAAAAGATGCCTCAACATCACTAATAATTAGGGAAGTATAAATCAAAGCCATAATATATACTTCAGAACGCCCAGAATATAGTCTTTAAAAATGGAAAACAGTGTGGACAAGGAGGTAGAGAAATGGGGACCCTGTATGTTGCTCCTGAGAAAGTGAAAGGATACAGTCACTATGGAAACCAGAATGACAGTTTCTCAAAGAGTTAGATATCATATTATGACACAATTAGCAAATCCACTTCTCAGTATATTTCCCCAAGAATTGAAAATGAACCCAAATATATTTGTGTACCAACATCCACAGCAGCATTATTCACGACAGTCAAAAGGTGGAAACAACACAAATTCACCAAGAGATGAAGCGATATATACAATGGAATATTTTTCAGCCAAAAAAAGCAATGAAGTCTGGAGCGCCTGGTTAAGCATCGACTTTGGCTCAGGTCATGATCTCACAGCTCATGAGTTCAAGCCCCGCGTTGGGCTCTGTCCTGACCGCTCAGAGTCTGGAGCCTGCTTCAGATTCTGTCTCTGTCTCTCTCTGCCCCTCCCATTCTCTCTCTCTCTCTTTCTCAATCTCTCAAGAATGCATAAACATTAAGAAAATAATAAAAAAAACACTGAAGTCTGATATATGCTAGAGTACGGATGAACCTTGAAAACATTATTCTAAATGAAATACAAAAGCAGCTACAAAAGCACAAATATTATATGATTCCATTTATATCAGGTACCTGGAATAGACAAATTCATAGGACAGAAAATAGAGTAGAGATTACCAAAAACTGGGAGAATGGAGGATGGGAATTATTGCCTAAAGGGCATAGAGTCTCAGTTGAGAACGATGAAAAACATTTGGTAATAGATGGTGATTAGTGTTTCGGAACATTGTGAAGGTACTTAATGCTACTGAATTGTACACTTAAAAATGGTTAAAATAGCAAATGTTTCATCCTACATATTTTACCACACTCAAAAAAAAAAAAAAAAAAGCCAAAGTCTTCATAATCACATTAAAATCTACAAGGTCTTTCAAAATGGTCTACCAAGTCCCCAGGACCAGACGTCTCATTATCTCCCTGATCTGATTTCCAATCACTTTTCCTCTGGCTTTTTCTACATTCACGCCTCCTTCATGTGCCCTGAACACACACAGGGCACATTTCTGCTCAGAACTGTTGTGAGTGCTGACCCCTCTGCCTGAAAAGGACCTCCTCCCCTTACCCCCGTGGCTCACATCCTTCCTCTTTCAGTTCTTGGCTTAAATATCACCTTTTAAATAATAAAGGCTTCTCTGACCTCTACACCGACAACAACGTCTGCTGACACTTCCTATCCGTGCTCTCTGCCTCATTTTTCTCCGTAATATTTACACTATTTCGTATGTTACATATTTCACTTATTTATTGACATTCTCTTCCACTAGAATATAAATAACATAAAGGCAGGGATTTTGCCGGTTTTATTCAGTGCTGTGTTCCTAAAATGGTGCGAGGCACATAGGAAGCAGGCAATAAATCACTTCTGGGGGAATGAATAGTAAATTATTATAATCACCAATTTACTTTTCATCTCTTTAATTTTATCTTCTCTAGAGATGTCATATAAATGGAATCATCCAATATGTAGTTCTTAACCATTTAGCATAATGTTTTAGAGGCTCATACATGTTGTTACTGGTATCATTTATTCATTTTTTAAAAAGTTACTCAGCAGTATTACAATTTTATCATATTTTAAGCACTTCCTGACTTTAATACACTGTTCTAAATTCATCTATTTTTCCCTGTCCCAGCCCTGGAAACAACCATTTCATGTAACCCTGGTTATTTTTATTCACTCATTGAGTTTTTATTTCAATTTTCTTTTTCATTTATATAAGTACTAACTAGTCCTTTTTCAAATCTGTTTGGCTATTCTTTAAAGGGCATTAATTAGGATACAATCTAAGCTTGTGTAACAAAGAGATTCTAAAATACAGTGGCTTAAACAAGATAAACCTTGTTTTCTTCTCATGTAGAAGTTTAGAAATAAGCAGTGCTTGGCTGAAGGGGCAGCTAAACACATACTTTAATCTCTGTGTCCAAATTCTGTTGACTCAAGTTTTCATCATCAGTAGGCATGAAGGGGGCATATGCAGACATTCTGTCTTAAGGCAAGACAGAAAAGTGCCACACTTGACTTCTGCTCATAATCCATTGCCCAAATTAGCCTTGGCCACACCACCTTCAAGGCAAGTTAGTAAATGTAGGTTTTAATCTGGGAGCCATAAGCCATATATATTCACCTATAACCCAGGAAATCTTGGTGTATAACCAGCACTGACTCTGGTGCCAGTTAAGAGTCCGCTTCAAGTTAAATTCCTCACCTCAGGTTTTGTAACATGAGTAACATAACACAGGACCACCAACTTACCTGAAGACTCACTTACAGTTAACAATATCTCTGGGGAGATGTTTTTGCCTCTTTGCAGAGCACCAGCTTGAGGTAGCCAGGTTCTGACATTCTGAGAAACGGTAACCTTTATGCCAGCTGAGTAATGCGTTTAAACTGTTCCCCCTCATACTGTATTCAGTATTTTAATTGTTTCAGTTGAGAGTATCATCTCCCATACACAAACCAAATGCCCTGCCCGCTCTTTTAAGCTGGGCAAGGTGGCAATAATTCACTGAATGATCACAGATCAAGAACCAAAGCAAAGGTCACAAAACATGCTAACAGCTTTAGCGTTTATTCTCACAATGGTTACAAAATGTATCATTCCACAATCTACAACTTAAAACCGTAAATCACCTTCTAAAACAACAGGAATAATTTAGTGTCAAATTTCCAAAATGACCCATTATATACAATACCATCCTCTAATTGTAAATGCACATTTGAATAGTTTTATATTGTACCAAAAATTGAAGTTCAGTTAAAAATTTTTCCAAAATGTTCACTCAGTCGTTTGCTACCTAAATTTATCAGCATCATTTCCTCTACAAGTTACAGCTATCTTTAAAGCAAATGTATACAGAAGTTAAAAAAAAAAAAATACAAGGAGCTCAATGAAACTATACCCTCTTAGAAACTAAGATAAAGTAATAGCTAACATTTATTAAGCAGTATATTTTACAAGTATCATAATATAGAAACCTCACAATCATCGTAAAAGGTAAGGACTGCTTATCTCACAGATGAAGAAACTAAGATTTATGCACTTATCCAAGTGCATAAGCCACTTTGAGCAGGCTGGGCTAAGCCACTTAGCTTTAAAATGAACATTTCCCCCACATGCTAAGCTCTTTAACTTCAGGATGTATCTAAAATTGTTGGTGTACTACCACTACGCTTGAAGCAACGCTAAGCATCAATAATGAGGCAGCTGTCATTCCTTGTCCACACACAAACCTCCACAACACTCGTACCAAACCTGCCGAATGTGAGTTGGAAGAAAATCCTAGAGATAAGACTGGAATGCTCTTTTAACTCTGAAGAACCAAAAATAGCTGAGGAGAGGGAGAAAGTGGAGGAAACGGGACCTATTTAGCAACACTTCCAAGCAACTTTGCCAATGTGGCAATTAAAAGTAGGTTAGCTGCACAAAATTGCAAAACTGGCTTAAGAACGCAGCAGCAATGGTTCTTGATTCTATATAGAAATCGCTGCACGGAGAAAAGATTCCATGTAGAAAAACTGAACTTCACTGTCTGAGTCAAAAAGTAATTCAAGAGTTGGACTCTGAATGTAAAGAATTTTAGCAATCCTTTAACCAATTTATTTCATATCTATTTTCATGTTCAGGTATGTACAAAAGTTATAAACAAGAAAACCTATGCCTCATCAATCCTGATAGAGTTCTTTTGATAAATATGAAAAATCTGACTGATAAAAAGCCACGACAGTAAAGTTTCCTTTTAAGTAGCATATAAAATCATGGTACAACATGCCATGAAGGCAAAACCAGTGTTTACTATATAATTCACTATAGGACATCTTAACACAGAGCTTCAGATATAACATCAATGAAATCATGCGCCTCTCCTCCCCCCCAACCTTACCTTCTGACCAGGAGCTTTCACATTACATGGGACAAACACCTGATAATTAATCCATATCATAGCACTGACACTTTCTCAATTTTTTTCAGGATCATAAAGTACAATGTTTTTCTGCTGAGTTTCCACTTTACTCAGTTCCTGACTTTCTTTATGTCGTAGCCTATGTATAATTTGCAAGTCTGAGGTAACAACTAAAAAGATTTTAGGCGTTGAAGTTACTTTCTTAAATTATCATTGTTACCATAAAAAATTTTTAATAATTTCCCTGATGTCTGTTAGCATTTTTTGCTACTCAAGACTGTGATGCTATTCTAGGTTCTCCTAATTGGGCAAATTTATTACAAATGCAAAGTAAAAAACAATGTAATTCAAAGCTATATAATTTTGATTTTGTACCTTCAAATAAAAATGGGATAAACACTATGAATTAGGTAAATTCTCTTTTTGTGCTCTCCAAATGTTATTATTCTGACAGTTAACTGACAAATTAAGTCTTTCTCCTTTCATACTAAGTTCTTTAAAGGAGGTCAATTAGAAGAAAACAAAAAATTCCCCATTTCTCATTGGTAATAAAATACAAGTATTTTTAAAAAGGAAAATGCGGAAATAGCACTGGAGCCAGAAAGCAAGTAGAAGCAGGCAAATCTGAGTTACAAGACAGGTTAATAAACATTTTTAAATAAAAGATCTGAAATTTATCAAGAAGGGAGCAAACACTTGAGATGCCGTTATTCAAACATTTGTTCCTGCCCTTCCATAATGAATGCTTTCCTTTGTAGATCTTGACAGACTACTTCCTGTTTCAGAATGCCTATCTTCAGTTGACAGACCAAAGATATATTGTTAAACATGATTTCTGCTGTGCTAATTCCACAAAACTATTCCTAATATTCTCAGAGATAGTTAATATGATAAATGATTGTGGTAGGAAGAAAAGAGAAAAATGATCAAGAGTTTGGAATCTTATCCTAAATATTTCAAGATATTTTTCTATTCATACCTACATGTTTCTACATTGCTAATCTCTCACTACATTTTATATCATTTTATATTTTGAAATATAACTTCTAAACTTTTATTCCATACTACTAGGGTAAGTATCTTAGTTTGTCTTGACAGGACATAAGCCGCAGCAGCATATACGTATAATAAATAGCTGTCTAAACATACATGTGACATAATACCTTTCATTTTATAAATTATTTACAGAGGTGCAGAATATCACTGATGGCTAATATTCTCCTGTAACAATTAGATTTGGCTCATTAACAACTCAATAATAACTAGGAATGAAAGAAATAATTTATTTGGATATCCTTTGTTAATGTCAAATAATGAATTGCTTATCTTAATATATTTCAACTTCAGAAGCTAAACTCATCTCAAAGAGTCACATCTTGTCTTCCTCTTTGCTATATATTTCAAGTTTTTTATGTTGTATTCATTGTGAGAGTGAGAGAGAGTGACCAAGACCGTGTGCGCACAAGTGGGGCGAGGTGGGGGGCAAATAGAGGATCCGAAGCAGGCTCCATGCTGAGAGCAGAGAGCCTGTTGCAGCCCCCAAACCATGATATCATGACCTGAGCCAAAGTCGGATGCTTAACTGACCCACCCAGGCTCCCCTCTTCGCTATATATTTGTAAGGACCAGCTTAAGAGAAATTTTTAAGTTCTAGGAGAAATCAAAAGAAAAGGACATCTGGAAACAAAATCTGAACTTTTAAAAAATCCTAATACTGATATAAGGAAAACTGATGTAAGAAAAACATAACACAGCCATTTTAAAAATTTTTTATTATTAAAATTCTCATTATAAAAATTCTCATTATTTAGAGAAACATCAGATATGCTATGCTTTTTCTGTATATACATAACTTGTTAAAACCAATTTCTGTACACGTCAGAAACTCTCCTCAAAGTTATGTGGAAAACATCTTGAACGGAGAGTCTGACATCATAATCCAAATTACTTCTACTGAAATTAATCATTTAAAGAGGAAATGGTACAAATATAAAGGTATAGCATAAAAGATACCTCAATCATTGATAGAAGTTTAGAATTTGAGAGCAAGCAACCTGGACAGTATGATAACTGCACAGAGTAACTGAAGCATATATGTCATATAAATAACAAATTTCAAATACAAAAAACCTGCCATTCTCAGAAACAGGAATTTGACTCTATAATTTTTCACCATCTTCTTCTTTTCCCTTTAACTTTGTTATGTTAGCACTTGCCCGCATAAATTAAGACCACCACTCTGCTGCAGCTATTTACTAACATGCAGTGTGACCCAGTCTGTGTTTTGCTCTCAAGGAGACTTGTGTAAAATATAATATAAATGAATTACTAGAAAAATAAATACTTAAAAAAATTTTTTTAATGTTTTATTTATATCTAGGAGAGAGAGAGAGACAGCGTGAGCAGGGGAGGGTCAGAGAGAGAGGGAGTCACAGACTGAAACAGGCTCCAGGCTCTGAGCTGGCAGTCAGCACAGAGCCCGACGCGGGGCTCGAACCCATGAACCGCGAGATCATGACCTAAGCAAAAGTCGGACGCTTAACCGACTAAGCCACCCAGGCGCCCCTAGAAAAATAAATTTTAAAGCAAGGATATACCAAAATATAATTCCCAAATTTGTAATTATTCGAGCAAAAGGCATATACATCTTTGTCAAATTGCCATAAAAATGTCTAAATGTTTGCTCTCAATTTCTTTACTTGCCACATTGTAAACAAGGTAACAATTTGCAAACAAGCACCAGTCCCCAGATCACACTCTGAGTAGCCTTATCTCAGAGACTAAGAAAGACTGTAAAACAAAAAATACTAATTAGCAATTAGTGGTTGAAGCTTTATTCAAGTGCTACATATTAAGCAAGTTTGTGATTGAAGAGGATGGACTTAAATCTAAAATAAATGTGTTGGGGGCTCGTGGTTGACTCAGTGGGTGAAGCATGCAAATGGTGTTGGGAGTTCGAACCCCATGTTGGGTATAGAGATTACTTAAAAATAAAATCCTTAAAAATAAATAAATAGACGGTATATGGATAGATCAGAATAAAAGTGTTCAGTATAACTTTTTTCTTCCTTAAGAGGTAGCTTTATCACATATGAAGTTCAGAGTTTGACATCTGAGCATGCAATTAACATAAATTTTTAAAAAACCTGAATCTTGAAAATGAAAGAAACAAGTTAATTTAATGTATTTTCCCTCAAGAGTAACATAGGTTGTCAGTGCAGTCCTATACCCCCTCCCCAGTTCTCCGGTATAAAACAGCACTTGCTAACTAAGTGGTCTGGAGGACACACGTATGGGCAGCTTAAAATGGACTGATGACCGTTCACTGGTTTTAATCCAGACCTACCCCTGCCCTGTTTCTACTACTTGAGAATAGTTGCTGGTATAGTTCATGTTCTACAGTAAGAAAATGGCCATAGGGTAATTTTAGGTTGAAAACAGAAAGAGAGTATCAAAACATTATGATAACATTCTAGTAAAAAGTCTTTGCTTCAAAAAAATCAAAAACGGAAAACCTCTTCAAAAGAGGACATCATTTCTCAAATCTGCTTCCAACTTTGTTAACAGCTTTATAAACCACATAGTTAACTAAAGTATAGAAACATTAAAAACTGGCAATTTATGGAATAAGCCTTACAAAGTAATATACCAAACACACACATGAGCATAACCTAAAGAACAGGGCTACTTGTTGGTTGTATTACTGAGTATGTGTTCTGCTTTCTCAATTATCTAAAAATCAACATTCCCATAACAAAGAAGTCTTGTTAAACTGTCACAATTAAAGAAGTATTGTATACTCTTTCCTATGTGACTTCTAAAGCCAAATATAGCACCAATGAATGCACTGACAGGTATCAGGTTAAATTTCTTGTTTTTAACGTTTATTTATCTTTGAGAGGGGGTGGGGGAGGGGGAGAGAGAGAGAGAGAGAGAGAGAGAGAGAGAGAGAGAGAGAGAGAGAGAGAATCTGAAGCAGGCTCTATGCTGCCAGTGCAAAGTCCAATGTGGGGCTTTAACTCAGGAGCCAGGAGATCATGACCCCAGCCAAAGTCAGATGCTCAACCAACTGAGCCATGCAAGCACCTCCGTGGTTAAATTTTAATAACCAACACTAACAATGAAAATGTCTACCTAGGAAGAAAGTGACTGCATCTCTATTACCAGAGAAAAATCAAATAGAAGGTAGATATGCTGACAGCAACTCTTTTAGGGCTCTCAGATCCAATTCAACATGGTGTGGCAGGGGGAAGTCCCACTCCTACAACACCAAGCAATTATTGGACACCCTGCCGATATCTGAGAATTCAACTCCATTCTGACACTCCTCACCTAGAGATAGTATCAGATTTCGTAGGTTAAGGGCTCAGTCCTTACTGCCCTCCAACCCCCTACCTCAGATGCCAGTCACAAGCCCCCCAGGCTGTTAACTGTGCTTCTAGCCCACCAGCTTCAGACTGCAGGTCCCAACAACTTCCTCCTTAGGTTCTTTTAATTTGCTAGAGGTGGTTCACAGATTTCAGGGAAACACATTCATTTACCAGCTTATAATATGATAAAGGAAATGAATCAACAGTCAGATGAAGTGGTGCACAGGGCAAAGTGGGGGGAAAGGGTGCAGAGCTTCCATGCCCCCTTCAGGCTCACTACTCTCCCAGCACCTCCATGTACTCACCAACTCGGACTTGCCTTCAATCCAATCCTTTCGGGTTTTTATGGAGAGGCTTCATTACAGTCATGATCAACTAAGTCATTGGCTAATGGCTGATTGAACCTCCAGCTCCTTTCCCCTCTGGTCAGGGGCTGGGGCTGAAAGTTCTAACCTTCTAAGTACATGGTTAGTCTTCCTGACACCCAGGCCCTACCTATGGGTGGGGTCCAAGAGTCACCTTCATTAGTCATAAGACATCTGTGTCACATTTATGGCTCCAAAGTATTTTCAGGAGCTGTGAATAAAGACCAGATATATCTGAGAAATAGATTTTGGTCATATAAGTAACAAGTATATGTTTTTTAAAATCGTTATAATACAGTAGATAATCAACAATCAAACCAAAGTTATTTTCTAATGTTCTGCTCAGTACTAAGATTCTATCCACCCACAGTGGTCTTAACAATGGGATGAAATATCTCCTAGCACTTGGCTGAACTCATCTCCTCCTGTGCAACAGAAGAAATAGACATGACAGATGGAATTTGCTGAAATGAATCTAAGTTCATATATTGAGGGATATCAGTATTCCTCAAATAATGCTTTTGGACCTAAAGTTACTCATAGTGAATAAGAAAATTGTGTTTCAAAACAAATTTGACACAAACCTAAATGTAACACAATGTGACACACTTAACAAAATTATTTTTTGTAATCATTTCATAAGGCCACACAGTTTTATGCTCACTACTTATTTTATTTTTTAAAAGTGTTCTTTATTTCGAGAGAGAGAGAGAGAGAGAGAGAAAGTGTGCGTAGGGGAGGGGCAGAGAAAGAGGGAAAGTGAGAATCCCAGCCAGGCTCCATGCTCAGCGTGGTAGGTTAACTACTTTAAAAAAAAAAAAAAAAAAAAAAAGGAGGGGCACCTGGGTGGCTTGGTCTGTTGAAAGTCCGACTTCAGCTCAGGTCATGACATCACAGTTCATGAGTTCGAGCCCCACACTGGGCTCGCTGCTGTCAGCCTGTCAGTGCACAGTCCACTTTGGAGCCTCTGTCCGCCTCTCTCCACCCCTCCCCCACTTACGCTCAGTCCAAAGTGAATATTTTTAAAAAATAAAAATAAAAGGAAAGTGTTATTAGCAAAGATGTAGAGGTGAAGTTTTCTCTAGTTTGAAGCATGATTGGCAAGAATAGCAATCCCACCAACCAGATGTTCTTGACAACTTTCTTTTTAGTAATAAGGATATTATACTCAACCTCACTAGTTAAAATGAAAATTTAAATAAAATGGAATTTTTCAGCCTTAAGAATATAGAATATGGGGGCGCCTGGGTGGCTCAGTCGGTTGAGCATCTGACTTCAGCTCAGGTCATGATCTCACCATTGGTGGGTTCGAGCCACGCGTTGGGCTCTGTGCTGACAGCTCAGAGCCTGGAGCCTGTTTCAGATTCTGTGTCTCCCTCTCTCTCTGCCCCTCCTCTGCCCCTGCTCACTCTCTCTCTCTCTCAAAAAAAAAAAAAATCTATCTATCTATATATAGAATATGTAGGAGCCCTGGGTGGCTCAGTCAGTTAAGCCTCCGACTTCGACTCAGGTCATAATCTCACATCATGAGTTCGAACCCCATGATGGGGTTTGTGCTGACAGCTTAGAGCCCAGAGCCTGCTTCCGATTCTGTGTCTCCCTCGCCCTCTGCTCTTCCCCCTCTAGTGCTCCGTCTCTGTCTCTCAAAAATAAACATTACAAAAAAAATAATATGGAACATGTGAAACTCTAACTAGAATATCAAATATTGATTAGGGTGTAGGGAAGGTATATTAGTGCAGCCACTATGGAAAGTAATTTGACTATGTCTAACAAAATTCAAAATATTATGTAGCCTATGATCTAGTTAATCCACATCTGTGTATACAACCCAAAACAGACTTAGATATACATTACAAAATACATTTTGTATCACACTATAAACTTTTTGATTGAGACCTGCAGTAGGAGATTCATTTTCTATAACTATGTTCTGAGTTGTGATACATGTTTCATGAAAATAATAAATGCCCTTGACTCTGACACTTTCTATTACATTCTATTCTTTTTCAAAATGCAGATTCCAACCTACCTAAATTGATTTTACTACCTGCTGTGTAGAAAACACTGCCCGAAAAGACTGTAGCAATATGTACAAGACAACATCTATAAGACTGTTTGCTATGGCATTGTTTAAAACAGAGAAAAAACTGGATATAATTTATATGTCCACTGATAGGTAGGTAATTAAAATGTAAGGTACAATACAATATTATGAAGCAGTTAACAGTTTAAATTAGCTATGTAATATGTACAGACCTTAAAAATATAGACTGAAAAAAGCAAACAGAACAATATTTCTAGAATTATGTAGATTTCCAGTAATACCATATTATTGTATGTAAATATACATATATAAAATTACTAATATGGCCAGAAGTATATATATATTAATATATTAATATATTAATTCACAGAGAAGGAGGAGGTTCTCAGACAGTAAAGGCTGGTTAGAGAGAGTTTTAGCGAATTTTTAATTTTAATATGTTTCCATTTTTAAAGAATATTTAAATGTTACTTGAAAACACTGTGAAGAGTTGCCGCATGTCCTGAGACAGGAAGAGGAGTCGAATGGGAGTAGAGGTGAGGAAGAATGAGTTATAGATGAGTAGAGCCAGGTATACCTATCCATATACTTGCATCAATGAATAAGAGAGAAAAAAGTTGGGGGTAGGGGAAGACCAAAATCATAAGGACCAAGGAAAGATTAGGGAGGTATGTAGCAACAGCTGGGGGGGTGCGGTGGGGGGAACGGATGAAGTGGATTGAAAAGGCAGGAAGAAAAGGCCTAACAACTGGTAAACCGATCCATTCCTCATTGGAGGTTCAACTGTAAAAATAAAACAGTGGCAGCTTAGTGGGAAAGTACTTAGCAACTCTTTTTACACAGACAACAGAAAGTGCCACTAGAGTGGCAAATTGAACTGTGCAAGGCCAATTAACCCTTTCACCTTAGTGTTTTATACTAGCTATCTTACTTACTGTGCCTCTGTTAGATCTGCACTGATGTGTTAGAACCAAATGAATCATTGTTACATGTATTGATGAATTCTGCAAATTCCATGAAGCATATCCATTTTATTTAGTGTTCTAAATACCTTCTTTGCTACTCTCATCTGGTTTTAATTAAAGAACACTTTCAAAGGAAGAAAGGTTATCCAAAAACTCAAATTACACATGTCCTTTATTAAACTATGAATTGATTACTACTCAAGTTTTTTGGCCTAAAGGATTTTTTTTTTTTTTTTAGCTAGATTCACCTCAAATTTCTTCTAGATAAATTAGAGGAAAATTAGGGAAAAATTTATATGGGCAAAAGTGTAATAGGGAAATCCTAATATGCACTGAAGAGTTCTATATAAACTAGCCAGCTGCTACATAAGCAGCTATATCTATACTTATGATTTACTACTTCTGAGTACTTAGCATCTTGAAGGGCTAGATAATAGGATTTTCTAAAAAGACAGTAATAGGTTTATCGGTGAAAATAGTATTCATCTTTCTGATACCAAAATAGTCATGCATCTTTGTTGAACCATCTCTTTTTGAGAGCAAGGATCATATTTTCCACACATTCTATAAAACCTAGAAAAGTATCACACACTTTATACAGGCATGCAAGTATTTGGCAATGACCAATGTTGTGAAATGTTGGCATATGTGAAAGGCCTGCTTCTATGATGTAGAAGGGCAAATAATAAAAGCATGCATTGTTCAATAGGAAGTTAAGGCTATCCATATAAACATGTATTCATTAATCCTAACACACTCTTTTCCTCAACCCATAGCTCTGGAAGGTACCAATATCAGCCCACTATCAGCCAAAATTCCATGTCAAACCTTTTGGCCATGTTATTTGTCACTGACTCTTAATAGCAATAATTTTTAAAATGCTTTGAAATTCTGGGGGAAATGCCAACAGATTTTTTGAGGTGGGGTTTAACGAAATACACACTAGAATTCCTAACCTAACAAAGATCAATACCAGTCTGAAAAGGTTACATTTGCTTTTAAAAGCAAGGAAGGGACTTTTCTGAGTTATGGCTTTTCTCAGTTCTTCCCAATAGGTAACAAAAGACAAAGAGGAAGAGAATTTGGGGCCTCCATCATGCTACACAGGTTATGTTTATTGAATTCTACAGCTGAGTTAAAATCAGTGGAGGAAGAGAAGGATACAGACGCCGCCTTTCTCCAAGTCTATTCTTGAATGCAGGCCACCCACTAAGTTCCCCTATTACTCTTTTCTTCCATAACAACACCAGCACAACCACTGCAAAAGCAACCATCAAAACAAGCAGCATCAGTGAAGAGAAATTAGGCCCAATGGTAACCAACAGAAGAAAGAAACAGTGATAACTCCACATCTGCTCTCCCGAACGACCCTGAGCATACTGAATGACCCTGAGCATACGGATGCTCCTCTGTAGGCAGGTAGAAACTATGGTGGACACGCACAAGGACAAAAGCAAATCTTAGTACTTAAATGCCACACAAAATTCAGCATTTTATCTCGGTGATTTTTAAAAAGGAAAACTATCAAATTTCAAAAATGAAAAGAAAAATACAATGGGAGGCTATGACAAGTAAATGTAGGTTATTTACCTAAAAGTTGCAATATCAATAGTGTAATAATTTACAAAGCTCAGTGTCTCTAAAGCAATTATTATAAGACCTTCAGGAATTCACTCCCTTGTTTTGTAGATAAACACACAAAGTACAATATGAATCAAAATCAAGATTGTGAAGGAGAAATAATTTCTAAAAGTAGTAATTATGTATGTATGTGGTTTGAATAAGTATAGATATCTCCTCCTATTTGTCTTCTGAATATTCTAGCCCTGGAACCCATTTTGGACTTGGGTTTAGAAATGAACCCCAGTGCAGGGGACCAAGATACACCTGTCCAGGAGCAGGGTATCAATTATGATGATATTTTCCACATTAAATAAAACACATACACTTTAATATATCTAATATAACATTTAAGTTAGGCGTCAGGAGGCTTACGTTCTTGTGCTGACCCTACATATAATCATTACATCACTCTGGGATCTCTACGTCCTCAGCTGGATAATGAAGGTTGATAAGTTGATAACAGGTCTTTTCTCTCTTTTAGAAAGCTGATCAGATTGTCTAATACAAACATTCTATGAAAACACTACAGAAAACCAATAAATAATTAAATTTCTTTTTCAAGGAGACAAGGGGAGAAAAAAATCTCTCTCTCAAAAAATAAACATAAGAAAAACTTTAAAAAAAATTTTAAACCTATTATTTCAAATAAGGAGGCAGAACACAACAGTTTAAAGATTTTAAGAACTGACTATAATGTTAGGTAAAAATGCTAATGAAGACTGAATTACATTTTTTAAAGTATGGTTGTAGTTAATGCTTATACAGTTCCACAGAAGGCTATGTTCAATCCTTTTCTCCTATAAATTGTTTATCTTAGAGTGTGATTTTCCAGAACATGAAAGCCATATATTGAGTTATAGCAGAAATAACTGTTCTTGGGTCTGGTCTACCTGAATAAAGTAGAAAATAAGGGAAAGCAAATTAAAGACAGGATTCCTGTAGAGGAGATATTCTATTTACTTGTTTCACAATGGCTTACTGATAAAACCCTCTAAGTCAGACTAAGGTTTAATGAATAAAAAGACTCAATGTTTTCTTGCTTACCTACTCTGAGTAGTTTGTTCTAGGCCTTCAAAGCCTTCACTGTTTTTGATAATGATCAAAACTTTCTTCTCCCCTGGGTTTCGATTTTCTTTATTCTGATTCTTCATCTAGTTCCCCAACTTACCATCCTTTTTTCAGAATCAAAACATAATAGACTTACAGGGTTGGGAAGTCTTTAGTTAGGAATATCTGTTGACCACAATGCTAGATATTGTGCTAGATATAAGATATGGCAGCAAGCAACTTAAGACACAAAATCTAGACACTGAACAAACTATATAAATACATTTTTCCTAGTTCTTTCCATTGAGAAATACCACATGCAATGACACCACAGAAGTAATATGCACACTTAGTGACCATATTTTAGTTTCTAAATGCTATTCTTCAGTGAAAAGAACCAGTGCTCCTTGAAGAAATGACTGACTCCAGGGCTAGGGCAGTGGGAAGCACATAAGTCTGTAACATCATTTGCTGCCAGAAAAGAAGAAAGTATCCTGAAAAACAGTAGGGATAAGTTAAAGCACAGAGGAGCTCTCAATGGCCAAATGTGATATAATATTAGCAAGAAATAATCACAGCAATGGAATATAACCCATAAAATAAAATAAATATTCATGAGTATATACTGATATAAGTAACTGACTAAATAATGAGAAGGGTTATTTCTTCCTTACAGTACAATACCAACTAATAAATATACAAAGAATAATGAAAATAGAAAAATCACCGTTTGGTAATACTACAGTAATGGTTACAGGCAAAAATTATCAATGGATGCTAAAATCACTGGACAAAAAGTATGATGATAAACAAAATATTTGCATAGTCTCAAAGTATTTTCCCACAAGGAAAACAAGAAAGAAAAAAGAGTAACTTTGCAGTGGAAAACTTGACAGACACTTAACCAAGTAATCAAAATTAATATCATCTGTAATAAGATACATCAATATCATCTTCCAACCGATATACCAGGAAGGGCACAACATCACTTCTGTGGGTATTCATGCCAAACATACATAACCTGAATGTAATCATTAGGAAATAACAGATAAATCCAAAGTAAGGGGCATTCTAAAATACAGCTATCTAAAACATAACTCTTGAAAAGTGGTGAGAAAGATGAAGACTGAAGAACTGTCCCATAGTAAAAAAAAAAAAAAAAAACATCAATGAGATGCGGTAACTAAATGTGTGATTCTGGACCAGAAAAAGAATGTTGGAGGGACAGTTAGCAAAATTTGAATAAAAATATAGGTTAGTCAGTATAGCTGTGTTAATTTCCTGATTTTGAAAATTTTATTAAGGTTATGCAAGACATTTGGGAAAGCTAGGTAAAAGGGGTATAAAGACCTCTTTGTATTATTTTTGCCACTTTTTTAAAAATCTGAAGTTATTCCAAAATGAAAGTAGTTTCTGTCACTGATTTTATTAGTATGCTATACTACATTAATTGATTTTCAGATGTTAAGCTAACCTTGCATTCCTGGGATAAGTCACATTTAATCATGGTGTTTCATACATTTTATTATATGTTGCAAGATTCAGTTGGCTAACATTTTTGCTGGAAATTCTACACTTACATTCATGAGGGTAATTGGTCTATAATTTTCTTTTCTTGTGATATCTTTGTCTGGCTTTGTTACCAGAGTAATACTTACCTCACAGAATGAGTTGGGAAGTATTTCCTCCTCTCTTCTATTTTCTGGAAATTTGTGGAAGACTGTAGTTATTTATTCTTTAAATATTTGATAGAATTCACCAATGAAGCTATCTGGATATGAGCTTTTCTTCATGGAAAATTTTTAATTACTGAGTCGAGTTATTTACTTATTATAGGTCTGTTGAGATTTTCTTTTTCATTCTTATTTAAATTTATTTATTTAAATTCAAGTTAAACATACAGTGTAGTCTTGGTTTCAAGAGTAGAACCCA
The DNA here is from genome assembly GCF_003009895.1 of Hyaena hyaena. Lineage (NCBI taxonomy): Eukaryota > Metazoa > Chordata > Mammalia > Carnivora > Hyaenidae > Hyaena > Hyaena hyaena. The sequence continues at coordinate 3,093,248 of NW_024080703.1, read as the reverse complement.
GTGATTCATCACTTACATATGTGCTCATACTAACAAGTGCCCTCCTGGTAAGTGGGGGGGATGGGCTAAATGTGTGATGGGCATTACATTTAGCCCATTCCCCCCACTTACCACCCCTCCAGCAATGCTCAGTTTGTTCTCTGTATTTAAAAGTCTCTTACAGTTGGCCTCCCTCTCTGTTTTTAACAGATTTTCTACTGAGACAGTTGTGGGAAATAAATTGTTCATTTTATCTATGTTGCCTAATTTGTTGGCAAAGTTCATAGTATTCTCTCATAATCCTTTTAACTTCTGTAAGGTTGGTACTGATACACATCCAGTGTTTTTTTCTGTTTTATATTTCATTGGTTTCTGCTCTAATATTACTATTTCCCTCATTTTTTTCTTGTGAATTTAATTTGCTTTTTTCTCCTCCTCATGTCTTAAGGCAAATGCTTAAGGTTATTGATGTGAAATCTGTCTTCTTTGCTAAAATAGGTATTTAAAGCTATAAGTTCCACTCAGGTACTGCTTTAACTGCATACCCCAAATGGAATGGTGATAAGTTCATTTTTCATTTTCATTCAGTTCAAATATTTTCTAATTTCCCTGGTGATTTTTCTTCCTTTGACTCAAGAGTAATTTAGAAGTGTATTGAGGCCTAAATATTTGGGGATTTCCCAGATTTGTTTCTGTTGTCGATTTCTAATTTAACTCCATTATGATTGGAGAACATACTTTGTGTGACTTTAATCCCTTTAATATACTGAGTCTTGGTTTGTGGTCTACCATATGAACTATCCAGGAAATGTTCTATGTGAACTTGAAAATATGTATTCTACTGTTCTTGGGTGGATGTCAGTAAGGTCAAGTTGGCTGACAGAATTCTTCCAGTCTTATATATTCTTATTGATTTTCAGTGCAGGTATTCTATAATTTATTGAGAGCAGGGTATTAAATAATTATTGCTATCTATTTTTCCATTTAATTCTGTAAGTTTTTGCTTCATGTATCTTGAAATCCTGTTGTTAGATGTGTATAACTGTTGTATATTCTTGATAAACTGTCCTTTTTATCACTGTGAAATGTCCCTTGCTATCTATAGTAGGTAATATTTTTTGTCTTCAAGCCAATTTTGCCTAATATATTAGTACATTGGTACACTGCTTAATATTAGTATATTACTAACTAATATTATTATTACTGCTTATACCATCCTTTCATATTCAATTTATCTGTGTCTTTGAATCTAAAGTTCTGCTTTAGAAAGAATACAGTTGTATCTTTTTTTAATCCAACCTGCCATTCTCTACGACTTTATTGCTTAATCTAGTCATATTTAGTCACTAATATGGCCGGATTTATACCTGCCATTTTACTGTTTGTTTTCTATATATCTCATGTATTTTTCCCCTGTTCCTCCTTGATTGCCTTCTTTTTAGTTACAGAGCTATAGATACGTCCTAGTGTTCCATTTTACTTTGTTAGGATTTTTATTATGTTAATTTTTTAGTTAATATATACTATATTAGTTTTTTAGTTTCTTAACGGTTGCTATAAGGATTATAATATATATTGTAACTTATCAAGATCTACCTCAGATTAATACTAACCTTTTACTGAAAATACATATAAACATTGCTCTATAATAGCTCCATTTCCTCTTTATGCTCTCATTACTATAAATAGTAATCTTTACATGTTAAAGCTCAATAATATAGTTTTATAGTTATTGTTTTATGTAATTGTATACCTACATATTCATATTTTCTAGGTTTTTTACTTCACATAGATTCACATTAGTCTCTGATTTCATTTATTTTCGGTCTAAAGAACTTCCTTTAGTATTTCTTGTAAGGCAGATGTACTAGCAATGAATTTCTTCAATCTCTGCTTATCTGGAAATTCCTTTATTTTGCCTTCTTTTTGAAAGATAAATCTGTAGGATATAAAATTTTTGGTTACATTTTTTCTTTCAGAACTTTGAATCTGCCAGCCTACTGTTTTCTGGTCTCCACTGTTTCTGAAGAGAAGTCAGTTTTTAATCATATTGTCATCTTGTATGGTTTTTTAAATTCTACTCTCGGGGCGCCTGGGTGGCTTAGTCGGTTAAGCGTCCAACTTTCGCTTAGGTCATGATCTTGCGGTTTGTGGGTTCGAGCCCCGCGTCGGGCTCTGTGCTGACTGCCAGCTCAGAGCCTGGAGCATGCTTCAGATTCTGTGTCTCCCTCTCTCTCTGACCCTCCCCTGCTCGCGCTGTCTCTCTCTCTCCTAAAAATAAATAAAACATTAAAAAAAAATTTTTTTTTTAAATAAATAAATTCTACTCTCAAGATTTTCTCTGTTTTTGGTTTGGCTTTCTACAGCCAAAATCTACTGTGATTTGCTCAGGTATGGATATCTTTGTGTATCTCCTTCTTGGAGTTTGTTGAGCTTCCTAGATGTACAGATTAATATTTTTTTATCAAATTTTGTTAATTTTGAAGCCTTCAAAATACTTTCCCTCTTTTTCTCTCTTGTCCTTCTGGGATTTTCGTTACACATATACTGATATTCTTAATCGTGTCCCACAGGTTTTTGAGTCTATTTATTTTTCTTAATTATTTTTTTCTGTTTCACAAACTGAACAGCTTCTACTAATCTGTCTTCAAGTTCACTTATTTTTTGTCATCTCAAATCTACAGTTGATCCCATCTAGTGAATTTTTCATCTCAGCTAAGGTGTTTTTCAATGCCAGAATTTTCATTTTTAAAATTTTTGTTTTCTTTTATATTCTCTATTTGCTGAATCACTGGCATCATAATTTTCCTTAGACGTGATTTCCTTTACTTCTTTAAAAATATTATAACAGTATCCTGGAAGTTTTGCTTGCTAAGTACAACAGCTGGGCCCGTTTAATGACAGCTTCTATTGATTTCTTTTTTACTCTGAGTACAGGTCATTTTATTGTTCTTTGTATCAGAAACTTTGTTGAAAACTGGATATTTGACGATATATTGGAGCATCCTTAGACTCTGATTCCCCCCTTGCACTGGGGCTTGTTCTTCTGTTTTTGTTTGTTTAGTGATCTGCTAGGAATTATTCTATGGAGTCTGTCTTCTGTGTGAGGTGCGGCTACTGAAAAATGTGCTCAGGACTTTTCCCTCCTTGTTTTTATTTTTAAGTTTGCTCAGCTTAATGATTCATCAGTCATTAGTTAGAGGCTGTGTTCAAACATCTCAGGCCACTAGAGCTTCCATTTTTTGATGATGGGTCTGCGTGTCGGCAAGAGAACACATTCATAATTTAAGCATTTTACAAGTTTTGTGAGGCTCTTATTTTCTGTTTGACCCTCATCTGCACATGCACAAGACCTCTTCTTCAGGGGTGCCTGGCTGGCTCAGTTGGTTAAGCGCCCTACTTCAGCTCAGGTCATGAACTCGTAGTTCCTAAGCTCAAGCCCCACATTGGGCTTTGTGCTGACAGCTAAGAGCCTGGAGCCTGGTTTGGATCCTGTGTTTCTCTCTCTCTCTGTTCCTCCCCTACTTGTGTTCTCTCTCTCTCTCTCTCTCTGTCTCAAAAATAAATAAAGACTAAAAAAATAATTAAAGAAAAAAGACCTCTTGTTTGGCCAGGAATGTACATGCATGCCTTGTGTATGTGCGCAGCCTTCCAGACTATAATGGGTAGGTGGGATGTTATCAAGGCCCACATGACTGTGTTATTCTCTGGATCCCCCGGTTAATTTTCTGACTACTCTGCTGGGTTACTGCTTTCCCTCTCTAGGATCACAATCTCAGGCAGGCTGCGACCTTGGCCTTCCCCATTTGTTTGCCACTGAGATAGCTAGTACTCCTGACTATACTAGATGGTTAGAGAATTTTCTGTGCTTCACTCCAAATCAAGTCGGCCCCTTCCACCAGCAGTGGTGGAAGCTTGCTCTGCCCTGGCAGAACTACCTCACAGACAGAACTGGAAGGAGGGGTGGGTACGATCCCGGGCAAAAATGCTACCAACTTCCACTTACTTTACCTGAAGTTCACCAGCTTATTTTTTAATAAATGCTTCTCAATTTGTCATATGCCTTTGTTCAATTTTCAGAGTCCAGAAATAGTTGTTTTTGACAATTTTGTCATCATTTATTTCATCATTTTGGGGGTAGGTGGGTGGGGAGACTTGCTGAGCTCCTTACTCCATTAATCCAAAAGCCTTGCCTCTTGTCTTTCACCCTCTTCCACTTTCTGTCTTACAGCAGCCTCTAAATTATGGCTGCCAATATTTTTGGTCAACCACCTGTAAAATTTTTTAAAATTTTGTATTTACATTTGAATTTCATATATCTTATTCTTTAACTTATATGTAGCCATAATTATACTAATATATGGTATGTTATAAAACATATATGAAGACATAAAATTTTAAAGAGTAAAATAAATATAAGTGAATAAAGCTTTAACATTTTCTTCCTGAGCCGAATAACTTCTTTTATACCCTGGACAAGGTAAGTACCTGCTCCTCCACCCAGAAATCTCAACCAGGAACAGGTCATACTTTGCTGATGCCTCCACTTATAAGTATTCTTCCATGTTGTCATGTGCTCTTCACATATAATGTTATTAGCGATTACACATCACATCAAGAAAATATCTTAATTTACTGAAACAATAGTAAAGAATTGGAAATAATCAAATTTTAACCAGAGAATGTTTCAGTAAATACTATAAAAAAATAATGAGTTAACAGATATGGAAAATAGTTTTGTTATCAGTTTTATGACATAATCTAGATGGTTTTGCATATTCTATTCTATCACAAAAACAAAGGTTAGAAATATTGCTGCAGAGACAGGGTTGTTATCCACATCAGAAAACCAAAAATGATTGTCTGTAAGTGAAATGTCTTTAAAAAGATCAATATACTATGGTTCCCTTCCGTGCCAGTATCTTTAAATACTTCCTTTAGATTAACAACTGAATATTAAATGTATCTAATAATTACAAAACAAATGTATTCCTCAAATTATGTGTACACTGATTATATTTAAGTGCTATGAATCCAAAACGAAGGACTCTTTACCTTTCCTTGTAAATCTGACTTATATACTTCTTTCCTTAAAATAAATCATTTATTAAAGCTTCAAGAAAGGATCATTTAATTCCATGAAGTTAATAGCCACTGAAATTCTATGATTTTAGTATTGTCATCAAGTTAATTACTAAAAACAGTTTTCAGTGAGGTTAACTCTCACTGTCCTATGTTTTGTTTTTTACATCTTTGAAGACTGAATGTAAGAGAACGTAATATTATTTCGGCCCAGAAAGAGTCTTTTTGTTTTTTAATTTAAATTTTATTTTAGAAAGAGAGAGTACACATGAGTGAGGGAGAAGGGCAGAGAGAGAGAATCTCAAGCAGGCTTCACACTCAGCATGGAGTTAGATCCCAATGCAGGGCTAGATCCCATGACCCTGGGATTATGACCTGAGCTGAAGTCAGGAGTCAGATGCTCAACTGACTGCGCCACCCAGACACCCTCAGAAAGAGAAAGACTTTAAGAGGTTTGCAAGTAGTATATGTTTATAGCCAACATGTATACCTGCATATGGTTTAACTTTAGGACCACTCATTTCCCCCAGCAATGGCTTTTATGACATGTATCTTGACATTCACTATCTCTCCACCTGTCATATTTTTCTAACTAGATTCAAGGCAAAGTTTAGAACTCTCCTCTGGGCATCTCTAATAATAGGGCCATATACATCACTCTGAGGTAACGGTATCTACTTATTACCATATTCAAAACCTTGTGAGATTTGAGTATTTTAGAAATGTTACTTGACTGGTTTGGCACTCAGACTTGGAATAAAGTCTAGGAACAGTGGTCAGAAAGTGAACTGTCTACTGTCCCTTTTAATACCTAAGTAATAGTCTCTTATAGTGCTGTGAATAATAAGCCTGATTATACTTCTGGATGATAAATGGTTAAATGTTCTTAGAAACAGGAAAACTGGCATTAAAAATAATAATTATTATAAAAGAAATGCAGCTTTTAAAAATATTCTAGGGTTAAAGCAGCACTGCAAGAACTTGAGGGCCTTCCTCCCTAACCCCACTCTAAATACATACCAATGATACAATTTAAATAAACTACAAACACGTAGCCATGATAAACACTAGTTAAGCATCTCTGTAGACAAAAACAAATGGAAACGTGTAGCCCCAATTAGAGCTGAAGGTACAGTCCTACTGGACTCCATACTACAAGTAGGCAGAAAATGAGAAATCTGCCTCTCGAAGAGTGGTGAGGACTAAAAGTACTCTACCAAAGTCCTGGGATCAGAGCCAGGCTCAGTGCTTGACACCAACAGTTGCAGTGGGACTCTACCACCCATGAGGGGGAAAAAGTAAAAAGTGAAAAGGCGACTACCTGAGGCGATAGCTTATAAAATATTATATATCTGACACGGGAAGAGGCCATGGTTTCAGCCCCACAGCTGGGACCAGGGTAAGCGATCTGCAGGGTTGGTGGCTGGATCTGCAGTGGCCCCAATATAACCTCAGGAGGGAGCCCTAAGCTGCCTATAGGAGTAAAAGCCACTGTGAAGCCCCTAGGGAGGGCTGCATAGAAAGGAGAAACTCCCACTCAAGATGAACTTAAAAACCGAAATTTTATTGAAAGAAATGTATCATTTTAATCATGAAAGAAAGACTATTTCCTTCAAGCTGAACCACCTATACACAGTTCTTTATAATAATCCCCAAGTGTAAAATAGTCTTAGATCACAATGATGGGAAGTTTGAAGTAGACACACGACCTGCACAACTGCACACATGGGTCCTGCTTCAAAAGTCTATAACAACCTCTGGGTACAGTTTTAATTAAATTAATCTTGTGGTCCATATTATCAAAGCTGGCATTCCCCAAATCATATTAGGTTTTCAACTTTTAGAAATCTTCTGTTGCTGACTTTGAGAAGCCCAGGGAATCATTCATAGTCATCTCCAATCATGCTAAATGTAATTCCAAGACAACATAACTACGGTGGCTTGGGTCTTCTCTAGGGTGGAGTTAGTACATATCTAAAGACCATGAAAACAAGAAGGCTCCCAAGGGTGTCTGTATATTTTCTATTTAATAGCTTTACTGAGGTATAATTGATACACAAAAAAGTGTGTGTATGTGTTTTTTAAGTAACCCTACTATTGTAGAGAGAATCGACAAGTACCTATTTTCCTTGTGCATTTATTTTAAGGCATTTCAGCGCAATAATTTACAGGGAATATATATTCAGGGGAACTTCAAAGGAAAAATGCAAATGAAGCTGAAAGTTATGATTTGGCCTTTACATAACAACATTTCCATTGAAACTTAACAAGCTGTTTCATAAGCCTACTGTTAGACATAAAACAGGGTGGGTGACCATCTTCTGGGAGACCTACAGAAGAGATTCCTATATGAGGAAGTAGGTTTCATACTGGTAAGATCTCTTCCAATTTCAGGATTCTACTATAGGTTTTTTAATTTTTGTTTTTGCTGTTTTTTTCACTCAACATAGAAATTTTAATATCTCTGACCTCAGTGCAATTTCTTTCTTGTGTCAAGATTATTTAAAACAATAGCTAGATATAAGAATCATCAACATTAAGATCCACTTCTATTCCTCAACTGTGTATGAAATTGCAAAAGGTGAAGTCAAAAAGATCAGCAATTAGTTATTCTGTCTAAAGGAAAGCAATATAGGAACTATGTAGATGCAGCAGAGGCATCTAGTAAAACAGGATGACTTGAAATCCCTGACAGATATTTAAAGAGCCAACATACTTACAAATAGAAGTGCATCCCGAAACCTCCTCTGAAAACCGTTTCATAAAAAGACAAAATAATCAAAATAGATGACAGTAGAGAATGCAGAGACTATTTCATAGCTAGCAACATATTTGATGGATGAGTTTCAAAAGAAATAGAAAGAATGGGAAACCTCGAGGTTAAAATTACACAACACCGGTGAATTCTTGGTTACAGCAACATTGAAGACAACATATTAATAACACTTGAAGAATTATCAAATAGGCAAATCAGCCAAGGTAAATAACCAATTTGAATGAAACTGATTACTTTAAAACACCCTTATTGGTAAGCAGGCCTCTATACATGGACGTTCAGAGCCCACTGTCCCTAGAGGAGCTACAGCAACTGTACAGATAGCCTGTATAGGCCAAAGAAAAGAATGGAAAAATACAGATAACTAACTGGGAAAATGAGATTTAGCACAACTGGAGCAATCTAAAAACAAAACAACAAAAACTATGCTCAGTTAAAGTGCAATAAACAAATATGAAAACTACGAACTATGTCCTGACAAAATGGAAATAGTAATTAGTGACGTCATCCAAAGATATTTAAATCTATCTCTACACAACAGACATGCTAATTCCCTAAGCCTGTGCTTTCCAAAGTGGTAGCCATTAGTCATATGAGCACTTAAAATGTGTTAGCAAAATTCAGAAACCAAATTTTTAATTTTATTTGATTAATTTACACTTAAATGTAAAATATGTTTGATTCAGTTACTGGAAAGCTTTTAAGTATGCTTGGAAGAATCTGAGCACATGAATCTACTTGTTAGCTGTACATTTTATGAAACCTCAGTGCAGATCAAGTATTTTCTATCAAAATTTAGCATCTGAAGTGTACTAGAAGTATAAATGTATAATGTGCATACCAGATCTTGAAGACAGTAAAAAAGCTAGAATGTGAATTATCTTATTAATATTCATTTAAAATGTGATTACGTGTTAAAATATTTGATACACTGGATTAAATATATTATTAAATTGTTTTAATATTTCTTTTTAATTTTTAAGTGTAGCTTTTAGGAAATATAAAATTACAGACATGGCTTGTATTATATATCTATTGCACAGAGCTACTCTAAGGGATCAGTGGCTTGATAAAGTGTCAAACACCAAAAATCTGAAATATAGGTCAGGATTTCTAAGTAAAATATTACCGATCTCCCAATGTTACAAATATTACTTTAGGCTACTCAGCATTTGTATATTTATATATATCCAAAGTTATTTGTATCCTCTTCACAGAGGATTGGTACAAATTCTCTGAGTTGTTGCAAACTATGGTAATGGTTAATGGTTACTCCGTCATCCAGAATGAGTCATCAAGTATCTGAAGGACACGAATTCATCAGAGACTTATTGGTTCCTTTAACATTCAGATTTTCTCACTGATACAGTAAATAATGCTTTTGCATCTATGAGAGCTAAATAAGGATCTTGAGTATAGCAAAGATTTTAATAAGACTAAGGTTATAGAACTATTATATTTATGTATGTGTGTGCACAGCTGCATACACACACACACGCACTTGCACGCACACACACAGGCTTATACATTTTCCCCTAGAACTAAGACATCAGAACTATATGCCTTCACAGTCCTTTTCCAACCTTTTTTACACCATGGCATTTCACAGAAAATTCCATTTGTAAAGACACACTGGAGGAACCTAAGGCCACCCAAAGGGAAACATCATTATCGAAGCACAGTTGCTTGTAGCACACCAGTTGGGAAGCTTGGTTTTAAAGGTTCACACAAAACACTGCAAAAATCTCTGACCCATATTTTATCTTTACCTGACTCAAATTTTATTTTTACTTATGCCTACAGTTGTGAAAATACAACCCCTCAACATTTTTACTGACAATATCCAAAGAAGGCCACAAGATGGAGATATTACGCCATTACCATTTTTATTTGTTAATTTATGCATTTTCCCACATTTCCCTCTCCCTATGTACTCCCTACCTTCTCACCTCAGTGGTATTCTCAGCTACTGTCTCTACCCCTAACATTTATTCTGATTCCTCTACCACTCTGCTTTAACAAGCCGTGTTAGAAGTATTATATGAATATTATATGAACATTTGTTCTTAAAATTAAAAGCAGGTGAATTATTTTCTTCTAGCTCTGTATTTTTCTACCTCTCTAAAATTAAGATAATATATGTATATATTTTTCTCCTATAGGTAAAAATATTTTAAAAATTTGCTACCCACAAAGTAATAAGCATTCCAAAAGTCATTTACTAGAATACATTCTGTTACTTTGTAACGCTATATAGATTTACTTCATGTTGATATTGCTCCAAACTTCTCTGGAACTCTTCTTTGAGAACAGTCCTTAAAACAGTTTATGAACCTTATAGTAAATTTACATTCAGATCTTATTATCAGTCCAAACAGTGTTTACCCAAGCTTGCTAACCCAATTTAGTCATGGAACTTAGCTCCAAATGACTATTAGATATACCTAAAACTCAAATCCACCTTAAAGACTTAGTATTAATGAGAATAACCTGCCAAATATGCTGCAGGCTTTGAAGGTGATTCAAAATAAGTGGTTTCAACAATAGTTTGAGAGATGGCAGCATTACTGAAAACTTCTGACACTTTCCACAACAACTAATTTTAATATGTATCTAATTTACTCTAAGTTAAACCTCATATGTTACTTCTAAAGGCAAGATACAAAAAGTCACACATTAATTCTGTGAACTACTACAGAACTTGCACAGCATGGCAACCATTTAAACTTTATCAAATGTCTAAGCTAAAAAAAACTTTAAACACAAGAAGCTATTTCCCATCATAAATAAAAGATCCATTAAAAAATACCGTACGATATGGTAAAATCAACTACAAGTAAAATCACAATTTCCAGCTATCCTATAGTATACATACATGTTAACTTTCTCAAATCAAATTTAGAAACCAACTATTTACACAAAACACCGCTTAAAGTCAGAAAAGAACCAAAATACTAATTTTTAATCTATTAACTAAAAGTGTGGTCATTGAATATAACCATAAGATTTGCAATATTTTTTAATTCCAAAAAGTCAGAGGCTTCCTGGTAAAATATAAATACGATTGTCATGGGACAGCTTCCTTATCTTGACCCATTTTAATGTGGTATGAATAAAGTCCTTAAAAATTGACTAGAAATAAGAAATCTCTACCTTCCTTAGTAGGCATGGAAGGCCTATGATTTCCCTATGATCTGTTTGGACCTTTCCGGTAAATGACAATGATCTTTCTGGTCTTAACTTGTTTTGACTACTGCTCATTGTAAAGTCGCATGTAGCTTTTTAAAATTTGTGTGCCTTCAATAACCAGGAGTTGTAGGTGTTCCAGATTTTGTTTAACTAAGGAAATTATTCCCTCTTAGAATTCTAGTGTTTGTGCTCAGTGGCATTTTAATAATGCTTTTTTTCCGTTTTAATACTGCTGTTTATACTATGATACCCTTTATTTAATTCTTAATCTCAGACTCTTATCTTCAACAATTACTCTTTACCTTTAACAATTCAAGTTCTATTCGCTGACTGTGTAGCTGCACAGAGCTTTATGATTCCTGCCTCACTGGCACTAAAATGGGTGTCTAATAATGAAATACTTATTCTCTCTAACCAGAAATGTAGAATGTGACATACTCTTGCTTTTGCCACATGCCCAATTACGTAAGAGATTTCAATTGGTGGATATTAATCAGAAACACCTACTAAATGAACTAATGAATCCTAACCTTACTTAATATTTTTTAATGTTTTTATTTAGTTTTGAGAGAGAGAGAGAGACAGAGCATGAGTTGGGGAGGGGCAGAGAGAGGGAAACACAGAAACTCAAGCAGGCTCCAGACTCTGAGCTGTCAGCAGAGCCCAACATGGGGCTCAAACTCACAAACCACGAGATCATGACTTGAGCCAAAGTCAGATACTTAACCAACTGAGCCACCCAGGTGTCTCTCTACTTAATTTAATATTAACAAGGATTGTAATGAGAGCCAAATTCTAGATTAAGTTTCTAATTAAGTCCTAATGACACTCTTCAACAAAAATTTCAGTAAATATAAGTTAAAAACCCAAACATTTAGCTCCTAAAACAGAATACTATGATGTTACTTAAAACACAGTAATCACTTAAGTTGGGCTTGAGAAAAGAAGACTTCAAGGAGACCCTTACCACAGAGATAAGAGAGTTAAAAAAAAGAGTCAGAAATGAAAAACTGCAATAACTGAGATTGGAAAAAGGCTTGATGCAATGAACACAAGGCTGGAAGAAACAGAAGAATGAATAAATGATACAGAAGACAGAAAAATGGGAAATAACGAAGCTAAAAAAAAGAAAGAATAATTATGGAACACAAGAATAGGCTTAGGGAATTCAGTGACTTCATCAAATGTAATAATATTCATATCACAGAGTCCCAGAAGAAGAGAGATAAAAGGGGGCAGAAAATTTATTTGAGGAAATAATAGCTGAAAACTTCCTTAATCTGGGGAAGGAAATACACACATCCAGATGCAAGAGGCAGAAAGAATGCCCATCCGTATCAACAAAAGCTGGCTAACACCAAGACCTAAGATAGCCTAATTTGCAAAATATATGGGATGCCTGGGTGGCTCAGTCAGTTAAGTGTCCAACTCTTGATTTCAGCTCAGCTTATGGTCTCACAGGTTCATGAGTTTGAGCCTCACATCGGGCTCTGCACTTGAAGTAGGGGGTCTGCTTGGGATCCTCTCTCTCTCCTCTCTCTACCCACCCCCGCATTCATGCATGTGTGTGCCCACGCTCTCTCACACACAGGCACACAAATAAACTTTTTTTAAATTTGCAAAATATACTGATAAAGAAAAAATCTTAAGAACAGCATAACAAAATAAGCCCTTAACTTACAAAGGAAGAGCCATAAGGCTAACTGGAGATTTCTCAACTGAAACTTGGCAAGCCAGAAGGGAGCGACATGATACATTCAAAGTACTGAATAGGAAAAGTCTGCAGCCAAGAACACTCTATCCAGCATGACTTTCATTCAGGATAGAAGGAGAGATAAAGATTTCCCCAGATACACAAAAACTGAAAGAAATCATGAGTACTAAACCAGCCCTGCAAGAAATATTAAAGGGCACTGTTTGAGTGGAAAGACCAAACGTGACAAAGACAAGAAAGGAACAGGGAAAATCTCCAATAACAATGACAAAACACGTAATAAAATGGCATTAAATACATATTTATCAACAATTACTCTGAATGTAAATGGACTAAATGCCTCAATCAAAAGACATAGAATGTCAGAATGGAAAAAAAAAACAAAAAAAAAACAAAACAGAACAAAAAAACAAGACCCAACTATATGTCCCCTACAAGAGACTCATTTTAGACATAAAGACGCCTGCAGATTGAAAGTGAGGGGATGGAAAAACAGTGATCATGTTAAAAGAAAAAAAAAAAAAGCCGGAGTAGCAATACTAATATCAGACAAACTAGAGTCTAAAACAAAGACTATAACAAAAGCACTGTATCATGATAAAGGGGACAATCCAACAAAAAGATCTAACAATTGTAAATATTTATGCATCCAACATGAGAGCACCCAAATATATAAAACAATAGCAAACATAAAGGAAATAGATAATAGATAATAATCAATGATAGATAATAATACAATAATGGAAGAGGACTTTTTAAATTTTTAATGTTTTATTTATTTCTGAGAGAGAGAGAGAGAGAGACAGCGTGAGCAGGGGAGGGTCAGAGAGAGAGAGGGCGGTACAGAATCTGAAATAGGCTCCAGACTCTGAGCTAGCTGTCAGCACAGAGCCTGATACAGGGCTCGAAACCACGAAGCATGAGATCATGACCTGAGCCGAAGTCAGACGCTTAACCAACTGAGCCACCCAGAAGCCCTGGGAGAGGACTTTAATACCCCACTTACATCAATGGACAGATCATCTAAACAGAAAATCAACAAGGAAACAATGGCTTTGAATGACACACTAGACCAGATGGACTTAACAGATATATTCAGAACATTCCATCCTAAAACAGCAGAATACACATTCTTTTCAAGTGGAGATGGGATGTGTAGATCACATACTAGATCACAAACTAGGCCTCAACAAGTACAAAAAAGATGGAGATCATACCATGCATATTTTCTGACCCACAGCACTATGAAACTTGAGATCAATCACAAGAAGAAATTTGGGAAGACCACAAATACAAAGAGGTCAAACAACATACTATTAAATAATGAATGGGTCAACCAGGAAATCAAAGAAGAAATTCAAAAAATACATGGAAACAAATGAAAATGGAAACACAACAGTCTAAAATCTTTGAGATGCAGCAAAAGTGTTCTGAAGAGGAAAGTATATAGCAATATACGTCTACCTCAAGAAGCAAGAAAAAGCTTATAAACAATCTAACTTTACCCCTAAAGGAGCTAGAAAAAGAACAAACAACACTTAAAACCAGCAGAAGGAAGGAAACAATAAAAATTATGGCAGAAATAAATGACATAGAAGCTAAAAAAAGGTAATAATAAATTTAAAAAATAATAAAATAATAGAACAGATCAATGAAACCAGGAAATTGTTCTTTAAAAAAATTAACCAATAAACGCCTGGCCACACTTATCAAAAAGAAAAGAGAAATAAATAAAATCACAATGAGGAGAAATTAACAACCAACACCACAGAAATACAAACAATTATAAAAGAATATCATGAAAATATATATGCCAACAAATTAGACAACCTGGGAGAAATAGATAAATTCCTAGAAACGTATAAACTACCAAAAGTGAAACAGGAAGAAATTAGAAAATAAGAACAGGTCAATAACCAGCAAAGAAATTGAATAGGTAATCAAAAATCTCTCAATAAACACAAGTCCGGGGCCAGATGGCTTCACAGGTGAATTTTACCAAACATTTAAAGAAGAGTTAATACTTATTCTCAAACTATTCCAAAAAAACAGAAAAGGAAGGAAAACTTTCAAATTCATTCTGAGGCCAGCATCAACCTGCTACGAAAATCAGACAAAGACTCCACTAAAAAATAGAAAACTATGGGCCAATATCCCTAATGAACCTGGATGCAGAAATTCGCAATAAAACACTAGTAAACCAAATCCAATAGTACATTAAAAGAATCATTTACCACAATCAAGTGGGATTTATTCCTAGGCTGCAAGTGGGGTTCAATATTTGCACATTAAGTCATGTGATATACCAAATTAATGAAAGAAAGTATAAGAACCATATGATCCCTTCAGTATATGCCAAGAAAGCACTGGACAAAGTACAACATCTATTTATGATAAAAAGCCTTCAACAAACTAGGGCTAGAGGGAACATACCTCAACATCCTAAAGGTCATATACAAAAACCCTACTGCTAATAATCATCCTCGGTGGGGAAAAACAGTTTTCCCTCTATGGTCAGGAACAAGACAAGGCTGTCCTCCCCACCACTGTTATTTAACAAAGTATTGGAAGTCCTTCCTAGTCACAGCAATCAGACAACAAAAAATAAAGGCGTCTAAATCGGTAAGGAAGAAGTAAAACTTCCACTATCTGCAGATGATATGACTCTGCATATAGAAAACCCAAAAGCCTCCACCAAAAAATAGCTAGAACTGATACATGAATTCAGTAAAGTCTCTGGATACAAAATCAATGCACTGAAATCTGATGCATTTCTATATAACACTAATGAAGCAGCAGAAAGAAAAACCAAGAAATCAGTGCTATTTACAACTGCCCCAAAAGCCTTAGGATACCTAGGAATATGCCTAACCAAAGAGGTGAAAGACCTGTACTCTTAAAACAATAAAACACTGCTGAAAGAAATCGAAGAAGACATGAAAAATGGAGACATTCCACACTCATGCACTGGAAAACAAATATTGTTAAAAAGCCTATACTGCCCAAAGCTATCTACATATTTAATGCAATCCCTATCAAAATAACACCAGCATTTTTCCACAGAGCTAGAACAAATAATCCTAAAATCTGTATGGAACCACAAAGACCCTGAATAGACAGAGCAATCCTGAAAAAGAAAAGAAAAGCTAGAAGCATCACAATTCTGGGCTTTACATTATCGTACAAAGCTGTAGTGACCTAGACAATATGATACTGGCAAAAAATAAACACATAGGCCAATGGAACAGAAAACTCAGGAATGAATCCACAACTATATGGGCAATTAATCTTCAGCAAAGCAGGAAAGAATATCCAATGGAAAAGAGACAGTCTCTTCAACAAATGATGTTGGGAAAACCGGACAGCAACATGCAAAAGAATGAAACTAAACCATTTTCTTACACCATACACAAAAATAAATTCAAAATGGTTTCAAGACCTAAATGTGAGGCCCATTAAAAATCCTAGAGGAGAATACAGGCAGTAGCCTCTCTGACATCAGCTGTAGCAACTTCTTACTAGATATGTCTCCCGAGGCAAGTGAAATAAAAGCAAAAATAAATCATTAGGACTTTATCAAAATAAAAAGCTTCTGTACAGCTAAAGAATTTATCAACAAAACTATAGAATGGGAGAAGATATTTGTAAATGACATATCAGATTAAGGGTTAGTATCCAAAATATATAAAGAACTTATCAAACTCAACACCCAAAAACCAAATAATCCAATTAAAAAATGGGCAGAAGACATGAAAAGACATTTTTCCAAAGAAGACAATTCAGATGGCCAACAGACACATATAAAGATACTCATCATCAGGTAACTACAAATCAAAACCACAATGAGATACCACCTCACACCTGTCACAATGGCTAAAATCAACAACAGAAGAAACAACAGGTGTGGATGTGGACAAAGGGGAACTCTCTTACACTGTTGGTGGGAATGCAAACTGGTGCAGCTACTGTAGAAAACAGTATGGAAGTTCCTCAAAAAGTTAAAAATAGAACTGCCCTATGATCCAGCAACTGCACTACGAGCTATTTACCCAAAGAATACAAAAATACTAATTCAAAGGGATACTTGCACCCCTATATTCATAGCAGCATTATCTACAATAGCCAAATTGTGGAAAGAGCCCAAGTGTCTATGGCTGATGAATGGATAAAGAAGATGTGAGATAAACATAGAGATACATAGATAGATAGATAGATAGATAGATAGATAGATAGATAGATAAACCTATATACACACAATGGAATATTAGCCATAAAAAAAGAATGAAATCTTGCCATTTGCAGCAACATGGATGGAGCTAGAGAGTATTATGCTAAGTGAAATAAGTCAGTGAAAGATAAATACCAGATGATTTCACCCATATGTGGAATTTAACAAACAAAGTAATTGATCATAGGGGGGTGGTAAGAGAGAGAGAAAGCAAGAAACAGACTTAACTACAGAGAACAAACTGATGGTTACACAAGGAAGGTGAATAGAGGGATGGGTTAAACAGGTGATGGGGATTAAGGAGCCCACTTGTGATAAACACCGGGTGTATATGAAGTGTCAAATCACTAAACTGTGCATTAATATTACACTGAAATTAATGTTGCGCTGTATGTTAACTGGAATTTAAATAAAAACTAAAAACACAGTAACCATTTCTCACTTTCATAATATAGAACTCACTTTCGCAAGTGTTTTGATGAAAATAAAGGTTTTTAATGACATTTAGAACTACAGTTTCGATGTAAAATGGGCTAGGGTCCTGCTTCTCCCAATCAAGAATTTCTCTTTTCACTACAACTCTTCTCCTTCCACCTCTGCACATCTCTATACAAGATAATATTTAAGTATCTACTATGTACCTAACTAGGAAGTAAATAAAGATACCATTTGTCCTAAAAATGAGGCAACTAACTGTCCAAGGTTATAAGTCAGAAACTGGCCTGGTCAAATTATAAAAGTCATCAATTATTCCGGTTACAGAGTTTAAAAAGTAACTAAGTTAACTATTTTAGATCTGATGGAAAAGGGGATAAAATGGATGGTACATTTGGTCTCTACCACCCCCGGCTTCTAGTTGGCATATGGACATCACAAAAAACATTTTATATTGATTGTCTCCAATGCTTTCCCTTCTTTCTCTCCTGAACCCAATCTAACCAGGCTATTGATCTCACCACCACACCAAAGCAGCTCCTGCTGAGGTAGCCAAAGGTCTCTACACTGTCACATTCAACAGTCAATTCTCAGACTCACCTTATTTAAATTACATCAGCATGATCACTTTCTCCTCTTTAAAATACTTTCTTTACTTGACTTGAAAGAGACCATTTTTTTCTTGGTTTGCCTCCTAATTCACTGGCTATTCCTTCTCCACCTCCTTTGCTGGTTCTCCCACATCTCCCTGACTCTTAAAGTTTGGAGGTCCATAGCTTAACTTCCAGACCTCCGGTTTTCTCTTCTTACATTCCTTCCCCCTGGTGAACTTACCCAGTATTATGGCTTCAAATTACCTTCTAAGTGGCAAGGATGCCCAAATTTATATCTACAGCTCAAACCTTTTTCCTTGTAACTCCAGACTTATACAACCAACTGTCTATATGCCAGATCCATTTGAATGTTTAACAGACACCTTAAATTCAGCATGACCAAAACCAAATTTCTGATTTTCCCCCAACCACTCCTGCTTCTATACCAGGCTTCTCCATCTCAGTAGATAGCACCTGCAATTAGACAAGTATCTATTTAGTGAGGCCAAGAGCTTTAGAATTATCCTCAACTTTTTCTTTCTCATAGCCTAGATTCAAATAATCAGTAAAATTCTGTCAGCACTTTGTTCAAATTAAATCCAGAATCTGACCAGATTCATTCTTACATTCTACACAATTATCCCACCAGGTAACTAATGGCATATATACAAACGATCCTCAACATGATAATCATCCTGAAATTTAAGTCAAATCATGTACCTCTTCTGTTCAACTCCCCCAACATGGATCCTCAACTTATAGAATAGCCAGAGTCCATGACTCTGATCTCATCTCCCATCTGTCTCTCCCCCTCCACAACCCCACCCTCCGTTTACCCTGCTCCAACCCCGCTGGCTGCCTGGCTATTCCTCAAACATCATGCAAGCTCTTGCCTCAAGGTCTTAGCACTTACCTGCCACCTTTCTTGAATGTTCTTCCCCAACTTGTGAATAGATTCACTTCCTTACTCCTTCAGAGGCCTTTTCTGACCTCCTGGCATTTAGATTTACTTGTTTGGCTGTTTACCATTATTTCCCCATACTAAAAAGTGAGTTTCGTGAGGCCAGCGGGTTTTGTTTTATATACCAGCCAATTCCTAGTGCTTAAAATTTAGCAGGCACCAAATAAATCTCTGTTGAATGGACAACAAAACTGATGAGTGTATAGAGCCAGGTTGCAAATCTGAGTAACCTATCTACTTTGTCTTGCTCCCTCATGTCTGGCTAGTCACCAAAAGATTGATTGGCTTTGAAAATTACACAGTCAGGACTGAAAAGAGGCTTCATTTGTCTCTACCAAATTCTGGTCCCCTAAAAGTCTTCCAAGAAAGTTAAGATTCAATGTAATGTAAAGAACTTGTCCCAATCAGTGTCTATGCTTGGGTAGAATACAATTTCTTCTGTCACTCATTTCAATTTCAACACAACTAGAGAAACACAGATTAAAACAATTTTCAGGATCCTTCTTTTCAAATTCTACCTTTACATAGAGTTTTCTTGATTATCTATGCTCCTTTATTTTCCCATCTTTGCCCAAATCATACTCTGGTTGTTGATACTGCCTAATTAACTCTGAAATTAAACTGCACGAAATTATAAATGAAAATTCTATGAGGGTTCACATGCAAGCTAGATTATGTAATCTATATTTTAAACTACTGCTACTAAATTTCTGTATTCTTTCAAAGGGGTTTAATTTTCCATCAATAACTGGAAAGCATCTTCAATATCTTTGGACAGGTTATATATAACTCTCTACAGAGTTTAATCAATCATGATAAATTCTAAAAAGTATTCTTGATATTTAAGGGATTCTTAAAGCCTTCAGAGTTATATTTTCACTAATGATTTTTAAACATATTGTATCATCACTTACTCTGAAAATGAGGTATACTTTGTCTCCATGAGTAGGAAGCAGCATCAAGTGAAGATAATGAACATAGACAGATATCACATAATTACTTGCCTGTAAGAATCTGAAGTGTGAAATGCTTACACTTTATAACTCTTACAAAAATGAAATCGTTAAAATCATGGTGCCATGGCAAAAGCAATTTTATATTCCATTATATTTCATTTAAATGTAAATTTCCATTTAGTGTTAGGTTCAGCAGGCCATACAAATTTATGATAGCCATGGGGGGAAATATACATTTCATATCTAGTCATGTGAAGAGTGCCTTGATGACAATTATTGGTAAACCTTAATTTTTTTTTACCCACGTAACTATTCACGCCATTTGTAAACGGCTCAGTCAGATCGTGTGAAATTCTGAGTCCTTCGCCCTATTATCCTTAAATCAGTGAAATGTCATCTTCTTGACAGCAGGTTTCGGATAGAGATTGGATATCTGTGCTCACTCACGACTCCCAAGGTAGGAGTAAAGATCAACAAACGACCTTACAAGGTAGTCTCAAGCTAAAAAAGAAAGAAAAAGAAAGAAAACAATCTAGTGCTATTGGTTGGGCTTCTCTCCCTGTAGCATCCGAAGTGCCTCCAATGCCCAGAAAACTTGATGGCTCCCTCTCATCTAATTGCAGGATCAACACGGTGGAGGCTTCAAGAGCCTCCAGGTTTCTAAACTGTGATACGAACCCCTATCCGACAGGCTAAAAAAATCCAAAGTACAGTGCAAGAAAAACTTCGCCACACGGACGCCAACCAAAATGCATTCCTATCTTCCCGGAAAGGAAGAAGCAAAGGAGTAGCTAAAATAAAAAGTGGAACCGGGTAGGTGAAAATTTAAGGGAGACGTAACTATTCTTTCCACATTCAAGGGCCAAGAAGGAAAGGTGTAAAAGGTCTACTCGTACCACTCACTCTTCCTTCTTCCTCCAGCACAGCCGGCTGGAAGGATCCCCCGCAGAAAGGCAGGGGAAAGAGACGGTATCACCGGCCCGGGCTGGTGGCGCCGTCCAACCTGTCACTAAGACCGGAACTTGAGACGAGGAGCGCGGCGAAGAGAAACCGGGGGAGGGGGGCAAAGCCTGCGGCTACGGTTACGAAGAGCCCCCGCGGTGGGCCGAGCAGAGGGGGACAGCCGGAACCCAGGATAACCGAGTCGCGGCCGCGGTGCCCGGCTCCCTCCGGGGAAAGCGGGTCCAAGCCCGCCCCACCCCCTCCCTTCCGCCGGGACTTGCCCGTTTCTCCCCCCGCGAGCGGCCGAAGGAAGCGCGGCACTCGGGCCGGCCGGCGGCCCCGCTTACCTGCTCCACTCCGAGGAACTGGTAGAAGTTGAGCTGCACCTCCTCCACCAAGTCAAATAACTCCAGGTCTCCACTCTCCCAGCCGTGTGCCGGCCCCACGGCCGCCAGCAGCAGCAGCAGCAGCAAGAGCAGTGGCGGCGGGAACCGCACAAGCCGACGCCAGCGGCGCCGAGGAAGCCGGGCCAGCGGGGAGCAGGTAGCCGTCATCGCGCCGGGCTCGGAAAGGTCACCCGCCTCACTGTGCCGTCGGCCGAGACCGGGGACGTGGCGGGCTGCGCGGGCTGTGGGAACAGCGCCTGTCAGTCAGCAGCGCCGGCAGCCGCACCGGAGCAGCCCGCCCGGCGGCCCGCCCCAGCGACCGAGCGAAGCAGGGGCAAGGCAGGGCGGCAGGAGCCCGCGGACTCGGCGGCGGGATGGCGGGCGGGGCCGCAGCAGGCTCTACGTTCCACCGACCCTCACCCCTAGGCCTACAAACAGCTGTGAAGCCGTCGCCGGGCGCCGAGGTTGCAGAGGGGGAGAGGCTTCCCCTGGCCTCAGCCAATCCCAGGCCTTGCTTCCGGTGACATCACGTCTCCTAGCAACCGCGGGTGGGTAGGCGGGGCCGGAAGTAGGGAAGCCGGGCGCCCCAGATCCGGGCCTCTGAGAAATGCTTTTCTGTAGCTCGCGCTCCCTGAGAAGCGCATAGATTAAAACATATGGGCGTCACGCGTGTACCTGGAACATACTAATTATAAATTTCCCCCGAAATATCTACCTTTGTATTCCCGCTCCCATATTGAAAACCAAGAACATATTTGAAGACTGAGTTATTGATTATGGCCTCTGTTCCATGCATTTCATGATACTGCCAGCATAAAGTTATAGGAAAAGGGGCAAATCTAGTGAGTGGTCCAGAGTGTCCTTTATGACAGAGGTAAAGCATAAGTGGAATTAAGACCAACACAAAAACTATCGTTCTAATGAAGATTTACAGGCATAATACCATAACATAGGCAGCCTGGTAGAATTAATAATGGTCAGTCATGGTCTTATGGGAAGTGCAGTTTATCCACTTAGTCCATTTCTAATTGGAGTTCCTTTCCCAACTGAGATGTTTTTAAAGACAAAAAGGCTTAAAATCCCCTTTCTCTTTCCTTGCCTTCTAGTGTCTTGCCTTCTAGTCCTACGCTGCTTCTGTTCAGTATCTTTTAAATGTTTTTCCTCTACCACTATTGCTTTCTCTTGCATGAAACCTTATTATCTTAGGCTTCTCACACTTCACTTCCCGAGCCCCCCACTCCCATTGAAGAAGTAGAAGGGAAGAAAAAAGATGCTTGTATAACAGGATGCTTGCCCAGTTTTGAAACTATTACATTATATTTTTCTCATCTTAGACCTGGCCAGTTAAATTCAGCTCAATAGGGGAATGATAAAACTACTTTCACTCCTACAGTAAGAATATATTTGATAAAGGTTAGAAAAACAGTATCTAGGAAGTAACTCTTAAGAAATCCTTTCATTATTATACATCTTACACTATTTTTAAATAGTCATAAATGAATACAAGAATATCTTGCTTTAAAATGTATATGCTTGAATTCAACACATTTTAATTTCATCATGAGGCTTACCTTTGAAAGATAAGAGAGCAGGGATATGTTTTTCTGCTAGGGCTGCTATAACAAAATACCATAGACTGGATGGCTTAAACAACAGACATTTATTTGTCACAGTTCTGGAGGCTGAGAAGTCTGAAATCTGGGTGCCAGCATGATAGAGTTCTGATGAGAGCCCTGTCTGGGTTGCCAACAGCTGCCTTCTTTCTGTTCCCTCACAAGGTGGGACTGGGGGATGGGAGGGTGGGAAGGGAGGAAGGGAGAGAGAGAGTAAAAAAGAGAGAATGAGATCAATGGAGACGTGTGTTTCGTCTTATAAGGGCACTACTTGTACAGTCGGAGCTCTACCATCATGACCTTACCTAACCCTAATTATGTCCCAAAGGCCCCATTGCCCAATACCATCACATTGGGGATTAGAGCTTCAACATATGAATTTTGGGGAAACATGTTTAGTCTGTAGCAAGGGGTATAACCTTTTCCATGTATCCTGAAAGCCAAGCACAATGCGTAGCACATGCTAGCATTCAATTAGTTGGATTGAACGCTATGGAGATCTCCCACCATTTCTCCCAGTACAATTTTTTAGCTTGCTTTTGGCGTGTCATTTTTCGTAAGGTGAAAGGCATCTTTACCAAGTCTCTAAATTAACTTACTGTTTATTCAATGAGTAAAACATCTCAATAAGACAAAAGTAATCATCTTAACATTACTTTTACATAATATCCCAACATTCATCTTTTCTCTTCACTGGATCATTGGAATAAGTGCAATATAACATTTGAGGCTGGAGTACCATTTTGCCACAAATCTCCAATTCTTGCCCTGATCTTTTAGCAGATGGCCTAGTATTTCCTTCTTGAGCTCTTCTCTTCTGTTGTCCAAGAACCCCAGGAACTTATTCTATCTAAAGAGAATCAGTTCTCTTTCCTCCTTACCAAACTGCAGTCTGTTCACTACTCGGTTCCAATGGCACTTGTCCACGCTGAAATGATATCCTTACACACATTCCAGTCCAGGTCTCTGCAAAGACCGCAGTGATATTGACATTTAGACTTCAAGTTTGGCATCTCCACAAGTCCCCGAAGGACAATGCAATTGAATAAATCTTTTTGCTGAGGCCAGGACTAAGTGAGCTGCCAGCTGCCAGCTATTTTCTTCTCTGATGACATTTACTGACTCTGTTCTTGGACTAATGAAGTTAGGCCTGGGCAGAGGGACTTTATACAGGAAAAGAGAGATCAGTGAAACATTTAATGTTTAGTCATATGAATTGTGTAATGGATTAGACATGTAGAGGAACTCCAAACATACACCCAAAATTATCCATGGGACATTTGCTGAATTCTGGGGGTGATGCAAGAGGCTGAAGGACTGAGCCTGACAGGTAGAGTACAATCTCCCCATATTCTACCAATGTACATAAAACATGATTCTATTTACAGGGTTCCTGGGTGGCTCAGTCAGTTGAGCATCTGACTCTTGATTTGGGCTCAGGTCATGATCTTTGGGTCACTGGATCAAACCCTGCAATGAGTGTGGAGCCTGCTTTGAATTCCCATTCTCTCTCCCTCCCTCCCTCTGCCCCTCTCCCCTGCTTGCCCTCTGTCTCTCTAAAATAAAAATAATCTAAAAAGGGGTGCCTGGGGGGGCTCATGTAGTTAAGCATCCGATTTCGGCTCAGGTCATGATCTCATGGCTTGTGGGTTTGAGCTCCACATCGGGTTCTGCACTACTGCTTCAGATTCTGTGTCTCCCTCTCTCTCTGCCCTCCCCCACTAGCACTTTGTCTCTCTGTCTCTCAAAAATAAATAAATGTTTTTTAAAAAGGGGAGGGCATGGTGGCTTAGTTGGTTAAGCATCCTACTTCGGCTCAAGTCATGCTCTCACGGTTCGTGATTTCTAGCCCCGCGTCGGGCTCTGTGCTGACAGCTCAGAGCCTGGAGCCTGCTTCACATTCTGTCTCCCTCTCTCTCTGCCCCTCCCCTGCTCATGCCCTGTTTCTCTCTCTCTTTCAAAAATAAACATAAAAAAATTAATAATAATTTTAAAGACTAGACTCTATTTAGAAGAAGGAGCCTGCCTCAAATACACAGGCTATCTTCCCCTTCAAGACATTTCCAATATTTCTGAGGTTGTCTCAGTAGGAGGCTAAAGATCTAAGTTTAAAACCCTTCAAAGGCAGAACTGGATCTCCAGGGCTGAGGAGATAGAAACTTTCCAGACTCCCTATCAAAAGCCCAGAGGAATCCAATCAAGGAACAAAGAAAAAACAAAAAGTGGACTCTTACTACTGCAGCCCAGTCTCAACCTACCTCAATCCCTTACCCTCACCCTGTTTGTCTATTTTCATCTTTAAGGGAAAATAACATCATCTGTACTATCTATACGTTTTTAATATAAAAGTCTAGCATATGATAAGAAATTCTGAGACATGAGAGGAGCAGGAACACTTGACCAATAGTCCAGAGGAAAAAAAATAGATAATAGAAGAGCCACAGATAAGCCAGATACTGGAGTCCAGATAAAGACTTTAAAATAACTATTTTGGTAGTGCCTGGGTGGCTCAGTAAGTTAGGCATCCGACTTCAGCTCAAGTCATGACCTCACCATTCATGGGTTCAAGCCCCACATCAAGGTCTGTGCTGACAGCACAGAGCCTGGAGCCTGCTTCAGATTCTGTGTCCTGCTCTCTCTCTGCCCCCTTCCCTGCTCTCTCTCTCTCTCTCTCAAAAATGAATAAACATTAAAAAAATGTTTATACAGGGGCGCCTGGGTGGCTCAGTCGGTTGAATGTCCAACTTTGGCTCAGACCATGATCTCGCAGTTCGTGGGTTCGAGCCCTGCGTCGGGCTCTGTGCTGGCAGCTCAGAGCCTGGGCCTGCTTCTGATTCTGTGTCCCCCTCTCTCTCTGCCCTCCCCTACTCATGCTCTGTTTCTCTCTGTCTCAATAATAAATAAACATAAATTTTTTTAAATGTTTATACAACTATTATAAAAAGAAGAAAAAGTAGGAAAATGGATTAAACGACATAGAATTTTAACAGAGAATTGAATGCATAAAAAGAGTCAATAGAAAATTTTCAAATTGGAAAAAGTAATATCTGAAATAAAAAACTCAATGGATGGGTTTAAAAGCAGACTAGATATAGCAGAGCAAAGGATTAGTAAACTTAAGGATGGGTCAAGAAAAAATGCACAAATTGAAGCACAGAGAGAAAAAAGAAAGAAGATACAGAACAGAGCTTGAAAGGCATGAGGGACCCAGTGAATAAATCTAGCATAAGTGTACATGAAGTCCTAGAAAAAGAGGAAAGAGAGAGAGAATGAGACAGCAGCAATATTTGTAGACATACTAGCCAAGCATTTTGTAAAACCAGAAAGACATAAAACCACAGATGAAAAAATTAACTCAAAATGGATCATACCTACATGTAAGAGCTAAAACTATAAAACTCTTATAGAAAAAATAGGAGTTAATTTTGATGACCTTCAGTTAGCCAATGGCTCCTGACATATAACACATAAGCATGTGACAAAAGAAAAAATAGATAAATTGGACTACATTGAAATTTGAAATTTTGGGTCATAGACAGTAGCAAGAAAGCAGAAAGACAACCAAGGAAATGGGAGAAAATATTTGCAAATCTTATACTTGATATAGGACTTATATCCAGAATATGGAAAGAATTCTTACAACTCAGTAACATTTTTAAAAAATGGGCAAAGGATTTGTAATAGACACTTCTCCAAAGAAGATATACAAATGGTCAGTTAGTACATGGAAAGAGGCTCAACATCATTAGCCATTAGGAAAATGCAAATCAAAACTAAAAAGTGATACTGCCATATACACGGTAGGATGGCTTTAACCAAATAGACAATAAAGAGTGTTAGTGAAGATACAAACAAATTACAACTTTCCTGTATTGCTGATGGGAATGCAAAATGATGAAGCCCTTTGGGAAAACAGTTTGGAAGCTCCTCAATAATCTGTATTGTTAATATATGACACAATTCTACTCCTAACAATATACACAAGAAAAATGAAAAAAAGTGTGCCACACAAAAACTTGTACACAAATGCTCATAGCAGTATTATTCCTAATAACCCCAAAGTGAGAAACAACCCAAATGTCCATCAACTGATGGATGAATAAACAAAATGTGGTATGTTCATATAATGGAATATTATTCAGCAATAAAACAAAATGAAGTACTGATATACGCTATAACATGAATGACCCTTATGCCAAGTGAAAGATGCCAGTCACAAAACACGACATATTGTATGATTCCATTTATGTGAAATGTCCAGAATAAGCAAACTTACAAAGACAGAAGGTAGATTAGTGCTTACTTAGATCTGGACGTGGGGGAGGTTGGGGATTGACTATTAATAGGTACAGAATTTTTTTAGGGGGTATTAACATGTTCTAACATTAGATTGTGGTTGATTAAATCTGTGGATATGCTAAAAACACATTGACCCATATACTTTAAATGGGTAAATTATGTCTCAATAAGGCTATTTAAAAAGAAAAAAGAAAAAAAAATAAAGTAAATAAAAAGAAAAAAGAAACAACCCCACAGATGCAATGAGCTCAGCAAATCTCATGAAGAATAAATGAAAAAAAAAAACAATAACAAAAATCAAATCATACCTTAGTATATCATGGGCAAACCGTAGAAAAACTTACGGGACATAGTGAAGGTAGTAACTTGAAAGACCATTTGTGGCCTTAAATGTCTTAGGAAGACAGAAAATTCATGAGTTAAATGTTCAATGTAAGGGGGTACATAAATAAACACAAAATAAATCCAGGGTGAGGGTCTCAATGACAGCTAATTGATTTATGCAAGTGAGTGAGGTTACTTACTAGTTCATAAAAAAAAAAAAATTTTTTTTTTTTTTAAATTTCATTAGTTTGCAGGTTCAGGTGTTGACAAGGTTCAAGATGTGACCATGATAGTGTGTGGCTGAAATGTATTAAAATAATGTGCCTTTGGCAGCAAGGAAAGCAGAGAAATCTAGTTGTTGGATGAATCTTTCACAAAGAGGATATGTGATGATCTTGTTATACGTGAACTTGAACATCATAATAATCCCTACTTTCAGGGAAGAGGGAATGTGAAAGAGCACTGGTAATTTCATTGACCAGTAAGAAGTAGGACCCAAAGGGGTTTAAATAAGCCATCTAGTTGTCTATCCTTCACTTTTGGGTAAGATCAGA
Organism: Hyaena hyaena; assembly: GCF_003009895.1. NCBI lineage: Eukaryota > Metazoa > Chordata > Mammalia > Carnivora > Hyaenidae > Hyaena > Hyaena hyaena. Next base: position 3,065,217 of record NW_024080703.1, on the reverse strand, counting down.
CTTAACCATACCAACAGAATTGAATACCTATTATAGTAAATATCCAAACCTCTCTTAAAATTGCCATTTAGTGGTTAGGCCTATTCATCCTATGACTTAGAAATGTCTGGCTCTCATTAAATCTTGAAATTTTCTCTTTTGCCCCTTTATAACTGTTTCTCAAATATAGGACTTGAAGTTCTAAGATATCGTTGTTCTTTAATGGAACATTATCTTTACTCAGTAATTTGTTTAAAAAAATTTTTTTAAATGTTTTATTTATTTCTGAGAGAGAGAGACAGCGTGAGCAGGGGAGGGGCAGAGAGAGAGGGAGACACAGAATCTGAAACAGGCTCCAGGCTCTGAGCTAGCTGTCAGCACAGAGCCCAGTGTGGGGCTTGAACCCACGAACTGTGAGGTCATGATCTGAGCCGAAATCAGATGCTCAACCAACTGAGCCACCCAGGTGCCCCAGTAATTTGTTTATCCAAATACCACTCACAATTGACAAAGTTCAGTAAAATACTGCTCAGGGGAAGCACCCCCTTGGAAAATAGTTCCTTTTTTATTATAGCACTGAATTTTAGTCACTTGGAATTTCCTCGTGAATAAACAGTTTCTTCATGTTGTAAATAATAAATATATTTCTAACATGTTGACATATGTTTTTCATTTCTCTGAATAATATACTATTTACCTGAATAATCTCAGAGTATATAAATGCACAGATTCTAGATCCAGACTGAATCCTGAATCCTGGTTCTACCACCTGGATCTCTATTGGGTGATCCCTTTGTTTCACAGTTTCCTCATCTGTAAAGTTAACATAATAGTACTACCAAAATCATAAGGTGGTTTTGTGGGAATTCAGTAAGATAATTAGTGCCCGGTATACAGTGATTGCTACTTAAATGTTACTATTATTTTATGGGAAGCCTCCATCTACCTAGTGTTAAAGTTTCCTAGATAAATCTTTTCTATTCTTGAATGTTTAAATGTTATCTTTAAGTCATTCGTTATTAAACTTAGGTGGTGATTGCCCACTTTACCAGAAATTTATCCAATCACTGGCTTGCCCAAACTGGTGGGAGACAAGACTGTCTTTAATGACTGGTTCTCAAAGCCAGTTTAATTTCTTTTTGTTCCAACTCTATAAAACATTATTCATGATTTTGGAACTAAATCCGGCTTAAGGTTATACAATAGATACCTAATTAAAAGCATGTACCCCATTGGACAAAGGAAGGGGAAATATTCACATTCAATGATTTAGTCCCTAAATAGTCACTGGTCATTGTCTTACCCTGAAGTAGCCTTGTATTTTCAGATAATGAGGTTTTCCGCTCTCCATAGTCTTCAATGTGTCACCACAGAATCCACGTTAAACTCTTTCTTCTCTCGTCTTCTACAATTTGAAGATTATCATTGATTTTTTTCAAAGGTTTCTAGTAACTCACTTGAATCAGTCTTTAAAATTTGAAAACTACTTTTTCTCCTTTTTCCTTTCCCAACCAAGGAGGAAATAAATTCTCTCCTATTGATTCCTCAGTTCAGCGGAAGCACACCCATCATTGTATTTTCCTCATACACAGAGGCTCCAATTAGTCTGCAAAAGAAAATTTTTAACAGACCCCCTTCCCCATCTACTCTTTCAGGCTGAACAGCCTAGTTTTGGCATTCTGCCAGAGTCCTAATATGGTTTGTGACGCCAAATTGGAATACAAAGGAAAAAACAGTACAAAGTTGCTCTTCACCTCAGCCAACAGGCCACAGCTAAGGGATTAGTTTATGTACAGAAATTCCATGCTTTATATGTCCCTATGATTTAATTTATTAAGAGGAGGTGGAATTTTAAAATAATACTGAATTAGCAATATGATCAACAGGGAAACAAATAGAGGTAGATTAAGGAAAACTTAGTTCCGAATGGTAGAATGTGGGAAATTTAAATTATTTTACCTCTCTCCCTGCTTCAGATACATAACTCTCTATTATTTTTGCTCACCACAGAAGGGATTCCTAGTGCCAAGCCTCCATAATAGACTCTTTTGACTTTTAAAAACTGGAATAATAATAATTTCGCCACCAGGGGGCAAAGAACAGTTTTACAGGCAAAGGTTATTTTTAACATTCTAAAGGAATTACCTTGTGTGAACATAAGGTTTGTTGTTGTTAGGATTTCAGTAGCTTCGAATGAAGAGATACAGATTCTAACTGAACTCTATAAATTTAAGGAAGAATCATGTTTATAAAAAAGTGTACAAGTTACGAATAACTAGGAGCCCATTCATTTACTATCATTTTTAAATGCTTAAATAGAAATTTCTGCCTCCCCTCTCCCTCTCCTTTCATATGTTTGTACATGAGGAAGAGCAATAGCACTTGAATTTTTGAAATACTTATCTAGCTTTTGTGTACGCTGGCCTTTCAACTGCATTTAGCACGTGCTCTCTTTTAACCACTGGTTTCCTAAGCATTTATTTCAGCTCTGCTTTTGTGTTAACTCAGTGTGATTAATTGTACTCAGGTCCTTACCTCCATCTCAAATTGGACTTATTGACTCTCGTTCATTTATTTATTTGGTGTTTATTTATTTTTGAGAGACAGAGTACAAGCAGGGGAGGGGCTGAGAGAGAGGGAGACACAGAATCCGAAGCAGGATCCAGGCTCTGAGCTGTCGGCATAGACCCCGACACGGGGCTTGAACTCACAAACCATGAGATCATGACATGAGCTGAAGTCGGATGCTTCACCTGAGCCATCCAGGCACCCCTATCGACTCTTGTTTTGACAAATACTTTGCCATTTGTTAATTTTATAGCTGTGAAATGATATTAATAACTGATGACCACATCGATTCACAAATGATCTCCTTTAAGAACTTGGTATCACCGAATTTACTTGGTCAAATACCAGCGCTGTGGATAACTAAAGGACAATAACAAAATTATGGCCACAGCAAACCTTATTGGTAAGAGGTGGAAAATGTGGCCCAATACGCATCAGTCCTATGGTCTAAAGTTTCTGGATATTTGATAATTTCTGATTTGGTAAAAATTCTGGTAATTGAAATCAAAGTACCTGTGGTATAGGAAAAAAAACCCCACGTTTTATTTCTCTTGGCTTGTTTTCTCTCCCCTCTTCCTGCTCCTAAGTACCTGCTGAGACCACATTTCCCTGAATCAATTATAATGATGCCACTATTTCAAATTAGGCTTGGAGTAGAATGAAGACACCGCAGTGGTCTGGCAAGATCTGCTATTTTCCTTCCCTCGACTGCTCACCGTAAGCCTGGTCATTATCTGCACTGTCAGCCCTTACCATCGGGGCTGCCTCCAGGGGGTACAGAATTGGACCAGACATCACCATGTGTTAACCGAAAGAACATTTCTATCCATATGAGATCGTCCTGAAATCAACACTGAAAGCAAACTGAAGAAAAAAGAGAAGTCGCAAAAGATCTGCACGAAGGGAGACACATTAAAGACTGTTCTATGACCCAGCCCTTTTATATTAATGATAAAAGGAAATTTAGAGATAAGGTGGGTTTTTTTTTTTTTTTTTTTTTTTACTGTGGTCAATTTGCTTTTTTATTTTTCATTTGTTTTAGTGTGAGTGGACAAAAACAACTTCTTTTTCACTAACTGCCCTCCAGCTGTGCCCGGCCACTAATTGCTCAAAGACTAAGGTTTTCACTCTGACACATTACAATTGGCATTAGACACCTTGGTGCGTCCCTTCAAATCCTCTCCACCTGACACTAACCTCAGCCAAGTCACCAGCCTCACGCTGGCTTCAACCAGCTTCCCACAGTTGCGTTCTGCCATCACCTGGCCTTGGACCAAATTTTCGGATCTTTTTTTTTGTAACAGCAAGTGGTTCTCCATGGTATGCCATCTAGCCCTTCCTAAAAATATTTTAATACACATACAGAATCCATTCAAGGTAAAAGCAACACTTCACCAATGACTGAGAAAGGAGCTCATACTATAAAGAAAGCATGGAAAGAAAGTTGGGAAATCTTCCTATCATCATATAAATATGACTTCTTTTCTTCGGCCAAAAATTATTTGTATCACTAATTAAAATTCCCCTCTGTGGATTCTTAAAAACTTCTTTTAAATCTTCCAAATGAAAATTTTCAGTGGCCTTAAAATCCCATTGGTGAAAGACATAAAAACCCTTCACTTTTCAATTTGTTTGCAACAATATTATTTTGACATCAACAAGGACAGAAAATTGCTTATCAGAATATTAGCAAAAACTTATGTACATTGTTGAATGGAACCTAAAAACTAGTTACGACTTAGTGCCAGAGCCAACTATATACATATACCTTACTGGGATCGATGTCTTTTAGTGAGGAATATGTTCCCCTATGATAGCCATGATAGCCATTAAAACTAAACACCTACATAAATTGGAATTAGAATCAGACCTTCATTTTATCACAAAACGTTAAACTAGCTTTCAAGACATTGGTGCATATCACATTTCTCTCAATATGTAGAGAGTAATAATACTCTTCATTTGGGAGGAACACCTTGGTATAATAAATACTTCATGATACAATAATTAGGAGGCTGAGAGTAAGGTTGATTTATTAAAATATGCTATCCATTGCTTAATTCTCTTTAAAAATATTTATTTTTCCTCATTGTTAAGACACTACCTTTGCCTGAAAGAAATGCATTAACTTTATTTATTTATTTATTTATTTATGACGGAAAAGTCTCATGGCTCCCCTGGATGCATACAGTACATTTCTGGGTTTTTAAGAAATTTTTTATAGTTTATTTATTTTTGAGACAGAGAGGAACAGAGCATGGGAGGGGAAGGGGCAGAGCGAGAGGAAGACAAGGAATCAGAAACAGGCTCCAGGCTCTGAGCTGCCAGCACAGGACTCAACGCGGGGCTCGAACCCACGAACTGCAAGATCATGACCTGAGTCGAAGTCGGACGCTTAACTGACTGAGCCACCCATGTGCCCCAACACATTTCTGTTTTTTAAAAGTCCTCCATAATCAGGCCCCTTCCTAACTGCAGCCTCACCTCATATCATCCTTCTTCTTCCGAAGCGTGTCTTCCTTCAGATCACAGCAAGCACATTCCATCTTAGAGCCCTTGCACTCCCTTTGCTCTTTCTCCAGATCTTCCAATAGCTGGTTTCTTCCCTCCATTCAGTCTCACACTGAAATTATACCACCTTTTTTTTTTTTTTTTTTTTTTTTTAATAGTTTTTTTTTAAATTTTTTTTACCACCTTTTTTAAAATAGGCTTCTCTCAATCTCCCAACCTAAAAAGGCATCCAGTTGACCTAACAGGTCACCCAGTTGGTCCCATTCAAATCACCACGCTATTCAGNCAGGCCCCTTCCTAACTGCAGCCTCACCTCATATCATCCTTCTTCTTCCGAAGCGTGTCTTCCTTCAGATCACAGCAAGCACATTCCATCTTAGAGAAAAGGGCTTCCCTTTGCTCTTTCTCCAGATCTTCCAATAGCTGGTTTCTTCCCTCCATTCAGTCTAACACTGAAATTATACCTTTTTTTTTTTTTTTTTTTTTTACAAATAGTTTATTGTCAAATTAGTTATACCACCTTTTTAAAAATAGGCTTCTCTCAATCTCCCAACCTAAAAAGGCATCCAGTTGACCTAACAGGTCACCCAGTTGGTCCCATTCAAATCACCACGCTATTCAGTTTTCTCCCTAGCACTCACCACTCTTAGCTATTTTCCTTGTTTACTCATTATTTGTTTGTTGTGTGACTCTACTCACTAAAATGCAGGCTCCGTGAGAGCAGAACTTGGCTTATCTTGTTCATTTCTCCATATAGTGCATAGCCCATATTAAGCTTTCAATAAATATTGTTGAGTTTAAAAATAAAATCATCTTTCCTTCTCTGAGGGTAATAAATTACCGTATCATGGATCAGATTCCTAAGACAAAACAATCAAGTAACTGGAAAATTATCTCCGTTCAGGCTATGAGAGAGTGTCCAGCTCCCAGGGTAAGTGTTATGTGTGTAAGGCATTTGGCGTTTCACCTTGTAGAACCCAGTGTTTCAGGATGGAGGATGTGATGAATTGACCCACATGCTGTTTTGATACAAATTGGTTGCATTATTTACAAGTCTGAGGTAAGTGTTTCCTCAGGTATACCATTTGTAGCTACACTTACTCATTTTGATTACTATATATCAAGCTATTCATGACTTTTAGAAAATGTTTTTTTTTTCTTTTTCTTTTAAGAGAAAGAGAGATGGCGAGTGGGGGCGGGGCACACGGCGAGGGAGGGAGAGAATCCCAAGCAGGGACTCAACGTGGGACTAGATCTCACAAACTGTGAGATGATGACCTGAGCCAAAATCAAGAGTTGGACGCTTAACAGACTGAGCCACCCAGGTTCCCACAAACTATTCATGACTTTTAAAAACAAAACAGATTCTAACATGGTACCAAAATGATGACCATGTCCAATAGTTCTTCAGTCCCATAAAAATCCTTATTTACATCTTGAATAAATACTACTGAGAGGTCCGATTTTTCTATATGTTCTCTTCAGTTGCAATAGGATATTCCACAGATAATTCAAAAAAATTTCAAACTTTTTCCTGTAATTCTAAGCCATGTTTTCAACATCCAAAGCAACAGTATTTCCAGGAGGACTCAGATATGCAAATATTACAGTAGTTTTCTCCACTCACTGTAAAAGAAGCCCAACCAATTCTTTCATTTAGTACAGGATTGAATTTCACAGAGACATCACTAGTTTCATTTATATTCAAAGCAACACATTTTGATATTTTAGTTAATGTTACCCTTCATTAGCTTTTTCATTACATATCTTTTCCACATAGGGTCATAGCTGTAGTTAAGGATTGTTTCATAATGATGTCTCAGGCTGTATACCTCTGACACAAAAACACTTTGTTTTCAGCGCATAGGAATATTCTCATTTCCAGAGAGAATAATGCTTGTTCACAATTTTGTTTTTAATTAAAGCCTTCATGGTAGAGTTGTCAGATTTAGCAAATAAAAATACAAGATACCTAATTAAATTTGAGTGTCAGATAAACAACAATTATTGCATGGGACATACTTATATTAAAAAATTATTTGTTGTTGGGATACCTGGGTGGCTCAGTCTGTTAAGCATCCAACTGCAGCTCAGGTCATCATCTCATGGTTTTTGGGTTCAAGCCCCACGTCAGGCTCTGTGCTGACAGCTCAGCCTAGAGCCTGCTTGAGATTCTGTGTCTCCTTCTCTCTCTGTCCCTTCCTTGCTTGCACTCTCTCTCTCTGTCAAAATAAAGAAACATAATAATAAAAATTTTTAAAAATTATCTGTTGTTTATCTGCCATTCAAATTTAATTGGGTATGTTATCCGGCAACCCTGGCCAGTATTTATTTTTCCACTCTTTATAGAGACATAGGTTGAAATACACTCAGATGGTCTTCTAGGAAGTAGTGATGTCTTCATTACTTTCTTGTTGGCTATTTTAAAATGTCAGCTGTTTTAAAATCAAAGAGGGAAAACTGCTGAAAAAACACATAAAATAAATGAAACATTGGTTCTCAAGACATTGGAAATCAGGCAATGAAGAATTTCTTTATGTCAAACAATTAAAAAGCGAATATTGACTAAGCATTTACCATATATAAGGCATTATATTACAACATGCCATAATCACAGGAGAAGGAAAAAAGGGAAAAATGACAAGCTCTTGGCCCTTGGAGAATTTATAATTTGATAAGGAAGATAATATGGATACACATAAAAAGATAACAAACATGTCGCACATGGGTGGCTCAGTCAGTTAAGTGTCCAACTCTTGATCTCAGCTCAGGTCATGATCTCATGGTTCATGAATTCATGCCCCATGTCAGGCTCACCATTGACAGTGCAAGAGTCTGTTTGGGATCCTCTCTTTCCCTCTCTGTCTGTCCCTCCCTCTCTCTCTCAAACACACAGACACACACAGACATACACACACACACACACACACACACACACACACACACACACCATTACAAGGCAATAGAGGTAAGTGCCAAAGGAATAATACAGACAAGAAGAATCAGAAGGTCAGTTCCATCTGTGTCTTTGTAGAAAGACCCAACCTAAAGTCCTCAGAGGGAGAGGAGGAGAAAGGGAGTATTTCACCAAGTGCTTTAAGCCTGTTGAAGCCTTCCGCTATGGTCTGAATGTTTGTGTCCCCCTCAAATTCACATGCTGGAACCATAATGCCCCTGTGGTGGTGTTAAAAGATGGGGTGTTTGTGAGGTGGTTAAGTCATGAGGACGAAGTCCTCCTGAACGGGTTGGTGCTCTTATAAAAGAGATCCCTAGCCCCTTCCATCATGTGAAGACACAGCAAGAAGGTGTGGCTATGGACCAGGAAGACTGTCCTCGCCAAAACGCGACAATGCCAGTGTCTTGATCTTAGACATCCCAGACTCAGAACTATGAGCCATACATTTCTGTTGTTTACAAGCCACACAGTCTGTGGTGTTTTGTTACAGCAGCCCGAATAGGTTAAGACACCTCCCACAACTTTGTGGAGTAGATACTATTTTCATTGCCAGTTTCCCGCTGAAAAAGTGAGACTTTCATGTTCATGGTTACACAGTCAGCAAGCAGCACATCTGCTTCCATCCCAGGTGCTCCTAACTTTTAACTCCCAGTGCTGCCTCTGAGACAGGACCTCTGCTCTTGTATGGAACTCTGAGAGGTTTGAGTGAGATAGCGAGATAAAAGGACTGTTTTAGATAACAAATGCTTCCTGCATTGCCCTAGACATTGTGGATTCAAATACTCCTTCCATCACACTGAATTACAATGAGCCTAATGAAAGTGTCAAATATCAGAAACACTGTGAAATCAAAACAAACTGAGTTGGTGGCTGTTTGCAGGCAGAGAATGAGAGAGCAAAAGAGAAAAAGAAGAGTCAAAGGTAAGTGCGAACCCAAGAGCTCATGAGCACACAAACAATCACCTGTTGGAGCTAATAAGTAAATTCAGCAAAGCTGCAGGATATAAAATTATCACACAAAAATCAGTTGTGTTTTGGGGGCACGTGGGTGGCTCAGTCAGTTGAGGATCCTACTTCGGCTCAGGTCATGATCTCAAGGTTCCTGAGTTCAAGCCCTGCAGTAGGCTCACTACCATCATCGCACAGCCCAGTTCCGTTCCTCTGTAACCCCCCGCCCTGCCCCTCCCCTGCTTGCACTCTCTCTCATCCATAAAAAATAAGCCTTCAAAAAATCAGTTGTGTTTCAATACAGTAACAATGAAGAATCTGAAGAGGAAATTTAGAAAACATTTTCAATAGCATCAAAAATAAAATATTTAGGAATAAGCTTAACCAAGCAGGTGAAAGATTTGTACATTGAAAACAACACACTATTGCTAAAACTAATAAGACATCCTGGCTTCATAAATTGGAAACCTTAATATTGTGAAGATGTCAATATTACCCAAGTGATCTACAGATTCGATGCAATCCCTATCAAAATCTCAAGGTTTTGTATTTTTTTTTAAAGTTCTTTTTTGAAAAAAATTAAAAATCCATCCTAAAATTAATACAGAATCTCAAGGGGCTCCAAACAGCCAAAACAGCCCTGAAAAGAACAAAGCTAGAGGTCTCATACTTCCTGATTTCAAAACTTGCTACAAATCTACAGTAATTAAAACAACGTGGTAGAGGACAGTTATACAGACCAACATAATAGAAAAGAGAGCCCAGAAATAAACCTTCATAAATACAGGAAAATGATTTTTTACAAGGGTGCCAAAATGATTTTATGGAGAAAGAACTGTCTTTTCAACAAATAGTGCTCTGAAAACTGAACGTCCATAGGCAAAGGAGTGAAGTTGGACCCTTACCTTACATCATAAAAACATTAATTCAAAGTGGATTAAATACCTAAATGTAAGACCTGAAACCATAAAACTCCTAGAAGAAAACATAGGGAGAAATCTATATGACATTGAATTTGGCAACGATTTATTGGATATGGCACCAAGAGTACAGACAAAGAAGGAAAAAATAGATAGACTTCACCAAAATTTTAAAAGCTTTTGGGCATCAAAGGATACTATCAACAGAGTGAAAAGGCAACCTGAATATTGTAAGAAAACATTTATAAATTATACATCTGATAAGGGATTAATATCCAGAATATATATAAAAATATATATAATATTAATATCCACTACCACCAATGACAACAAAATAACTTCCTCTGAATCAGCAAAATATTTGAATAGACATTTCTCCAAAGAAGATATACACATACAGATGGTTAGAAAGCATGTGAAAAGATGCTCAACATCACTAATAGTTAGGGAAATAGAAATCAAAATGACAGCTACTCATTCACAACCCATTGGAATGGCTATTATCAAACAAAACAAATCAGAAAATAACAAGTGTTTGTGGGGATGTGAAGATATTGGAACACTTGTGCCTTGCTGGTGGGACTGTAAAATGGTGCAGCTGCTGGGAAAACCAGCATTATGCTTCTTCAAAAACTTAAAGCTGGAATTACCATATGATTCAGCAATTCCACTTCTGGGTATATAACCTAAAAGAGCTGAAAGCAGAGAATCAAACAGATATTTGTACACCAACGTTTGTTGCAGCATTATTCACACAGTTGCCCAAAAGTGGAAAACCCAGATGAATGGATGAACAGAATGTGCTATACACATACAATGGACTATTACTCAGCCTTTAAAAGGAACAAAATTCTGATTCATACTACAATATGGATAAACTTTAGCCACTGGATTATATGGATTATGCTTATCCATTATGAAGACATTCTGCTAAGTGAAATAAGTCAGTCACAGAAGTACAAATAATGTATGATTCTATTTAAATGAGATACCTAGAATGGTTAAATTCATAGACATAGAAAGTAGCATGGTAGTTTCCAAGGGCTGGAGAGAGAGGGACATAGTAAGTTATTGTTTCATGGATATAGTCGGGGAAGATAAAAAAGGTCTGGAGAGGGATGGTGGTGATATAGCCCAACAATGTGAATATACTTAATGCCACTGAACAGTGCATTTAAAAGTGGCTGAAATGAGGGGCGCCTAGGTGGCTCAGTCAGTTAAGCGTCCAACTTCACCTCAGGTCATGATCTTGCAGTTCGTGACTTCAAGCCCCACATCAGACTCTGTGTTGACAGCTCAGAGGCTGGAGCCTGTTTCAGATTCTGCGTCTTCCTCTCTCTCTGCCCCTCCCCAGCTCACACTCTGTCTGTCTGTCTGTCTCTCTAACATAAATAAACATTTTTTAAAATGGTTGAAATGAGGGGAGGAGGGCAGAGAGAGGTTCTCTCAGTTAAATGTGGTTCAGTTGGTTAAATGTCTGACTTTGGCCCAGGTCACGATTTCATGGTTTGTGAGTTGGAGCCCTGTGTTGGGCTCTGTGCTGACACCTCAGAGCCTGGAGCCTGTTTCGGATTCTGTGTCTTCCTCTCTCTCCGCCCCTCCACCACTCATGCTCTATCTCTATCTTTCTTTCTCTCTCTCACTCAAAAGTAAACATTAAAAATCTTTTAAAAATGGTAAATTTCATGTTATGTATTTTTTACTTCAATAAAAAATTTTTAAGAAGATAATATAATCTGGGGCACCTGGGTGGCTTAGTCAGTTAAAGCGTCTGACTTTGGTTCAGGTCATGAGATTTCGTGGTTCGTGAGTTCAAGCTCCCACATCAGGCTCTGTGCTGACAGCTCAGAGCCTGAAGCCTGCTTCAGATTCTGTGTCTCTTCTCCCTCTGCTCCTCCCCTGCTCATTCTCTCTCTTTTTCTCTCTCAAAAATAAACAAATATTTTAAAAATTTTAGAAAATAACATAATCTATAAAACCACATAACTGGTCACAAATAACTAAAGCACACAGTAACCTCTGATTGCGGAATGTTCACTCTTTCCTCAGTATGTCCTGTGTTGCATATGTGGCTTTTAATTGTCTAATATACCAACCAAGTGAGGGCACAAGTATCAAAATGTGTATCATGTGTTAGCAAAGTTTAATTTCTTCCTTATTTTTTTAAGTTTATTTTGAGAGAGAGAGAGTGCACACGAGCAAGTGGGGGAGGAGCAGAGATAGAGGGGTACAGAGGATCTGAAGCTGGCTCTGCGCTGACAGTAGAGAGCCCGATGTGGGGCTCAAACTCAAACTGTGAGATCATGACCCTAGCTGAAGTCAGACACTTAACGGACTTAGCCACCCAACCATCCCTCTCCCTTATTTTTTAAAGAAAAAGTAAGTGAAAATAAAGGCTTTAATATTGCCTTCTCAGACCATACCTTTTTAATGAGACTACTTGTTTAAAAGAAGGGGAGGAAAGAGAAGCTAAGAATGACTGAGAAGCTACAGTGAGGTACAAGGAAACTTAAAAGCCTATGTGACCATGGGGCACCTGGGTGGCTCAGTCGGTTGAGCATTCGACTTCGGCTCAGATCGTGATCTCACGGTTCATGGGTTCAAGCCCTGCGTCGGACTCTGTGCTGACAGCTACCTCAGAGCCTGGAGCCTGTTTCAGATTCTGTATCTCCCTCTCTCTCTGACCCTCCCCTGCTCATGCTGTCTCTCTCTCTCTCAGAAATAAATAGAAACATTAAAAAAAAAAAAAAAAAAGGATGTGTGCCCAAAAAAACCAAGGAAAGGAAAGCTGAAGCAGATGGCTGTGTCCAATGCTAGGCAAGGCAGTAAGATAAGAACAGAGACTCGATCCTAGAGTTGGCAACGTGGAGATCTTGGGAGACCTTGACAAGAATAGTCTTGATGGACTGCTGTGGACGGAAACTGGATGGAGTGAGTTGAAGACAGATTCTAAAATCAAGAAGGGGAAGGTGATTAGAGTCACTGCCTTCAAAATGTTTTGAAGAAGAGTAGAGAAGTGAGACAGGAATTTGAAAGGTATTATGGGGTCAAATGAGATGTTTTGGTTTTGTTTCTTTCAACAGGCAGATTGCAGCTTTTTGGATGCTGGCTGGAAAAGCCTAGAAGAGTTTGGGGAACGTGCCTGAGAACAGGAAAGGGGATGCACCCACAGCCCATGTTGAAGAGTTGGCAGAGAGACTGGTGGGGTGAGGGGTGTGGAAGTAAGGTAATCTTGGCAAAGGAAGGATCAGAAAGCTCTAGTCTGAAGAAGTGAGGTGAGGGGGTATGGGGTGTGCATAGAGAATTTGACGGGAAAGAAGGTACAAAATAGCCATTTGGGGGTTGAGAAAGGAAATACACCAGGAATGTAAAATAGGACCCTGGACAGTATTGAGTACCCTTTTGAGGCTATGGTCATACATTTACAGTGAGACTGTTCCGTAGGGCTATCAGATCAGGTTTGGTCAGTGCTGATTACGAGATCATCATCATGACAGTGGGTGTCTGAAATGGGTTGAGGAAATTATCACTGGAGACGAGAATTAAGGAATGAGAAGCTAAGGTACAGATACAGACATATCTCATTAAAAAAAAAGTTTATGCATTTATTTAGAGAGGAAGAGAGGGAGAGCTGGGAAAGGGCAGAGAGAGAGGGAGAGAGAGAGAATCCCAAGCAGGTTCCATTCTGTCAGTGCTGAGCCCAACGTGGGGCTTGATCTCACAAGCTGCGAAATCATGACCTGAGCCAAAATCAGAGTCAGACGCTTAATGGACTGAGCCACCCAGGAGCCCCCAGGCATATCTCATTTTATTGCTCGTTGCTTTTCAGCACTTTGCAGAAATTGCTTTTTCCAAGTTGAAGGACTGTAGCAACCTTGCATCAAGCAAGCTTATGGGCACCATTTTTTCCAACAGCATTTGCTCACTTCGTGTCTCTGTGGCACACTTTGGCAATTCCCACAATATTTCAAACTTTTGCATTACTATTTGTTATAGTGTCCTGTGATCATTGATCACAACTTGCCAAAAAGCTCAGATGATGGTTCGTATTTTTTAAACAATATATTTTTTTAATTAAGGTAGGTACTTTTTTTCAGACATAATGTTATTTGCACACCTCACAGTATAGTGTAGACGTAACTTTTATATGCTCTGGGAAACCAAAAAAATTCATTTGACTCACTTTATAGCCATATTCGTTTTATTGGCATGGTCTGGTACCAAACCTGCAGTATCTTCGAGATGTGCCTCTATGTGGCAGTGAGGGTGTGTCACTTCTGCGCAGAGTTTAGGAAACTCTAATCTGATTCTCTTTAGCCTCACCTTGGGCAGGAAGCGTGATTTTTCCCATTGTGTCTCTATTTCCACACAAGATGACCTAGCACCCCACCTTCGGATCAAGGGCACAATTCAACCCTGGGAACAGCAGGATGTCTCCAGTGGGTGGAAACTTCCTTCCCACTTGAGGATAGCTCAGGAGTCCTGTCCACTCTACTTCCTGGTTCCCTCAACGAAGGGTCTTTCTTGCCCTTCCCATTTCAAGAGCTCTGCTCTTTCAAGGCTTTCTTCTTCTTTGTGAACCAGCGCTTTACCTATCTTTCTCTTTACTGGAGCCCCAACTTATTCAGCAAGCCCATGTCTGTATCTTCTGTCCTATGTTCACAGTGGAGCTTCTCTGAGTCTTGGCTTCTTTTCACTGTGTGCTGGGCTGGGCGTTGGGGGGTGGGAAACCATCCTTCAGCTTTCTAGAGAAGCACAGAATTTACAGAAGGCACATGGGAAGTTAGAGATACACCCTGTCTCAGACTGATTATCCACAAGACTGTCACAGTCATCCAAACAATGAAGACAGGAGTAGAGGTAAAAGAGAAGAGAGTGGGCCAGGTATTAAAGTCATCAAGGACGGAAGTGGGGTGATCAGGACAGCAAGATAGTGACAGAGAGATAGCAGGTGGGAAGTCTGACAAGAACCTTGAAGGAGGGTGGCGGGGAGAAGGTCTGGAAATGGCATTTAGGGAGCAAGGCGGATTCTCCCCTCCTTCAGGTCCCAAGTACATGAGGCTTGAGGGGGAAAACCAGTCTCCACTCCAGTGGTGAAATTCTGTCCTCAAGGAGCCAAGAGCTTTCCATTCCAGATGAAAGGTCTGTAAGGGCCAACATCCTATGTCTGTCATGTTCACCTTCACATCTCCAGCACCTTATCCGGTGCAGTGAGTATACAGTGTGTGCTCAACAAACATGTGTCGAATCAATGGAAGGGCAGGTAACTGAATCTGGTATCCATAATTAAATCATGTGCCACCACCCTACCCTCTTCGGGGTAAGTGGCAGTCTCCAGCTTCCTGCTCCGGAATACGCGACTGCCACGCAAAGCAAAGGAGCCTCACAGCATCTGTGTTCCTCGCACCTAACAGAACACTGAGAACAGTCCCTGATTATGCCCTCTGCTCACCTCACCACTGGCAGCTACAGGAGAACACAGTCACCCAAGTGTTCCCTGCCCTTCTGACTGATTTGGCTCTCCATTATTAGAGTTTGGAGGAATCTTTGGACCATCAATAAATAAACCTTTATTCCCCCATTTAGTTTAAAATCAAATGAGAAGTAGATGCTGGGATCAAATGGACTGAAATAAAAACATCAGCTTTATTCCTAGTAGGCTTAAAGATCATAATCTGAGTTATGGCCCTTAACAGGATCCCTAAAAAGTCCCCTTCTCCATCAAATTATGTCAGCCCTCGAAAGTCTGGGGAAAGGTGAGCAGGGAGTGAATCTCCTAATATCAGGCATCGAAAAGGGAGCCCAGAAAAAGTTGGACCACTTATGCTCTGTATTTGTTAATTACAAATTACTCCCCACCTTTGGGGAGAAGTGAAGGAGAAGACTGAAAAAACCTGGGAACTTCCTTTTATATCTTCTTTCCTGATGAGTGGACATTTTCTCCCTTCTTTGGAAATATGAACACAGCCCAGCTTTTTGTTCTCTATAGACTTGAGTGTATGGTCAGCCAAGGATAAGCTAGTGCCATGGGGAAGGCAATCAGCTGCCTATCTAATCCCACCTTCATGAGACAGCACCCTCTCTGACTCCCCCAAAGCCAACTACTGTTTCTTCATATATTTTCCTGAGAAGTTGAACGTTTAAGTTTTGCCCCCTGAAAACTCTAAGATGGTAAGAGCGGTAACCTTCTTAACTTTACTGTGCTTCTACTAATTAACCTATCTTCCCACCCCTTTCTGTCTTCCCAAACTCTTCCACCATGACCTTTGGACCTCATGGCATATCACCAGCAAACTCCGGTAGAGCCCCAACATCTGGCTGGTCAAAATGCGATTCATGGCACATTCTAAAACCAAAATAGAACAAGCAGTGAAATTTCTGGGTCATTTAATAATTCTATGATTAAACTTTTAAAGAACTGCCAAACTGTTTTCCAAAGCGGTTATCACTTTACCTTCCAACCAGCAGTCGAGGAAAGTTCCAATTTCTCCATATCCTCATCAACACTTAATATTTCCTGTTTTTTATTTTTATTTTTTTTTAAATTTTTTTTTTTAATGTTTTATTTATTTCTAGGAGAGAGAGAGAGACAGCATGAGCAGGGGAGGGTCAGAGAGAGAGGGAGTCACAGACTGAAACAGGCTCCAGGCTCTGAGCTGGCAGTCAGCACAGAGCCTGACGCTGGGCTCGAACCCACGAACCGCGAGATCATGACCTAAGTGAAAGTCGGACGCTTAACTGACTAAGCCACCCAGGCGCCCCATATTTCCTGTTTTTTAAATTATAACTATCCTAGTAAGTGTCAAGTGATATTTCTTTGTGGGTCTGATTGCATTTTCCCAGTGACTAGATGTTGAGCGCCTTTTCTTGTGCTTACTGGCTACTTGCATATTTTCTTTGGAGGAAAGTGTACTCAAATCCTTTGCCCATTTTTAATAGAGTTAATTGTCATTTACTTATTGACTTGTAAAAGTTATTTAATAATTCTGGATCCTTTACCTAATTTTCCTTATCTGATATATGATTTACAAACATTTTCTTCATTCTGTGGGTTGTCTTTTCTCTCTCTTGATGATGTCCCTTGAAGCACCTAAATTTTTAGTTATGATAAAGTACAATTTAGCTATTTTTTTCTTTTGTAGCTGTGCTTCTAATGTCATATTTAAGAAATGATTGCCTAATCCAAGGTCATTAAGATTTAGGCCTATGTTTTCTTCTAAGAGTTGTTTTAGCCTCCTCCCTTTTTTGGTAACAGCTTTATTGAAATATAATATACATACTATACAATTAACTCATTTACAGTATACAATGCAATAATATTTAGCATATTCACAGAGTTGTGTAACCATTACCACAATTTTATTTATTTATTTTACTTATAAATATGTATTTATTTTGAGAAGGAAACATCGTGTGACTGGGAAAGAGACAGAGAGAGAGAGAGGTAGAGAGTGACTCACAAGCAGGCTCTGTGCTGTCAGCGTGGAGTCCCACATGGGGCTCAATCCCATTAACCATGAGATCATGACCTGAGCCGAAGTCAATAGTTAATCAACAGATGCTTAATCAACTGAGCCACCCAGGTGCTCCCACAATCAATATTTGAATTGATTTTAATTAACCTCTAAAAACATATACTATTGTTAATCTATCGTGTTCTATTTTTCTGAATGCTACAGCCTTAGACAACTCCTAATCTACTTATGAACTCTAAAGATCTGCCTATTCTAAAAATTTCACAAAAATTATATGTAGCCCTTTGTGACTGGCTCTTTCCCTTGGCATGTCTTCAATGCCAAGATTCATCTATGTTGTAACATATCAAGACTTCATTCCTTTTTATGGCTGAATAATATTCCATTTATATATATACCACTTTTTAAATTCATTCTTCAGCTGATAGACATTTGGGTTATATCTACTTGTTGGTATTATAAATAATGCTGCTATGAACATCCTCTCAATTAAAAAAAATTTAATGTTTATTTTTGAGAGAGACAGCATATTAGTGGGGGAGAGGCAAAGAGAGAGAGACACAGAATCTGAAGCAGGCTCCAGGCTCTGAGCTGTCAGCACAGAGCCTGATGCGGGGCTCGAACTCATGAATCGTGAGATCGTGACCTGAGCCGAAGTCGGACGCCTAACTAACTGAGCCACCCAGGTGCCCCAATTCTCTGAATCTTTATTTTTCTGAGAATATCTTCATTTCTCCTTCATTTTTGAAAGTCAGTGATGCTGGGTAAAGAATTCTTGGTTGACAGTGTTTTCTTTCAGCACTTTGAATATATCATCCCACTGACTTCTGGACTTCATGGTTTCCAATATATATTTAGCTGTTAGTCTTACTGATGATCCTTCATATGTAATGAGTTTCTTCTTTCTTGTTGCTTTCAAGATTATCTTTTTGCTTGTGGCTTTAGATCCCTTTGATTTTGATGAATCTAGATGGGCATCTCTTTGAATTTAGGCTCCCTGGAATTTGTGTAGCTTCTTAGACTGTTTTTCATTAAATTTTGGAAGATTTTAGCCATTATTTCTTCTAATATTCTTTTTGCTTCCTTTTCTCTATCCTCTTCTTGTGGGATTTCCATTATGTATATGTTGATATATTTAATGGTATCCCATAGGTCGTTGAGTTTCTATTCAAGCAAATAGAAACTTCGTTCTTTTTCCTTTCTGTTCATCAGGCTAGATCAAATGAATTACTTTATCGACAAGTTCATAGATTCTTCTGCCAGCTCAAATCTTCTGTTGAATCCCTGAAGTGAATTTTCATTTTGGTTATTGTACTTTTCAACTCCAGAATTTCTACTTGGTTCTCATTTTAAATAATTTATATTTTTATTGATATTCTTTATTCAGTGAACCATCATTCTCATACTTTCATTTTTGACATAATTTCCTTTAGTTCTTTGAGTATATTTAAAAACAGATGATTTGAAGCCTGTGTCTAATAAGTCCAGCATCTGTGTTTCCACAGGGGCAAATTATATTGACAACTTTCCCCCTGTGTATTGGCCATCTTTTCTTGTTTCCTTCCATGTCTCATAATTTTTGGTTGAAAACTGGAAGTTTAAAAAGAAAAAAAGGAGGCAGATGAGGAACCAAGATGGCAGAGAAGTAGGGGAAGTGGGATTTCTTTCATCCCTCAAACACAGCTGTACTGAAGTCAGAATGCTTGGAATACTCAGGTGTACAATCTGTGGAGTGACAGGTGGATAGAGAGAGCTTGGTGGGACAGAGGTGCATGTATGCGAATTGGGAGAGATAAAATGGGCAGCATAGGCACCAGGGGAATTCTACCAGACATTTAGAGCAGAGTTAATATCTACCTATTCTTCTCAAGCTGTTCACAAAAATAGAAATAGAAGGAAAACTTCCAGACCCATTCTATGAAGCCAGTATTACCTTGATTCCCAAATCAGACAAAGATCCACAAAGGAGGAGAATTACAGGCCAATACACCTGATGAACACGGATGCAAAAATTCTCAACAAGATACTAGTAAATCAAATTAAACATTATCTTATTAAAAAAAGTATTCACCATGAAATGGGATTCATTCCTGGGGTGCAGGGCTGGCTCTATATTCGCAAATCAATCAACATGATACATCACATTAATAGAAGAAAGGATAAGAAACATATGATCCTGCCAATAGATGTAGAAAAAGCATTTGATAAAATACAACATCCTTTCTTAATAAAAACCCTCAAGAAAGTCAGGATAGAAGAACTTTCCTCAACATCATAAAAGCCACATATGAAAGGCCTACAGCTAATATCATCCTCAATGGGGAAAAACTGAGAGCTTTCCCCCGAGATCAGAAACACGACAGGGATGTCCACTCTCACCACTGTTGTTTATCATACTGCTGGATGTCCTATACTTAACAATCAGACAACAAAAGGAAATAAAAGGCATCCAAATTGACAAAGAAGAAGTCAAACTTTCACTCTTCACCGATAACATGATCCTCTACATGGAAAACCCGAAAGACACCACCAAAAAAACTGCTAGAACTGATACATGAATTCAGCAAAGTCACAGGATATAAAATCAATGTACAGAACTCAGTTGCACTTCTATATACTAACAACAAAGCAACAGAAAGAAATATCAAGGAATTGATCCCACTTATAATTTCACCAAGAGCCATAAAATACCTAAGAATAAACATAGCTAAAGACATAAAAGATCTGTACGTTGAAAACTACAGAAAGCTTATGAAAGAAATTGAAGAAGACACAAAGAAATGTAAAAATATTCCATGCTCATGGATTGGAAGAAGAAATATTGTTAAAATGTCAATACTACCCAAAGCAATCTACACATTCAATGCAATAACAATCAAAATGGCACCAGCATTCTTCACAGAGCTGGAAGAAACAATCCTAAAATTTGTACAAAACCACAAAAGACCCTGAATAGCCAAAGTAATGTTGAAAAAGAAAACCAATGCTGGAGGCATCACAATCCCAGGCTTTAGCCCATATTACAAAGCTGTAATCATCAAAGCAGTATGGTATTAGCACAAAGACAGACACATAGATCAATAGAATAGAATAGAGAACCCAGAAATGGACCCATAAATATATGGTCGACTAATCTTCAACAAAGCAGGAGAGAATATCCAATGGAAAAAAGACAGTCTCTTTAGCAAATGGTGCTGTGAGAACTGGACAGAAGAATGAAATGGGACCGCTTTCTTACACCATACACAAAAATAAATTTAAAATGGATGAAAGACCTAAATGTAAGACAGGAAACCATCAAAATCCTACAGGAGAAAACAGGCAGCAACCTCTTTGATCTCAACCACATCAACTTCTTACTTGACATGTGTCTGAAGGCAAGGGAAATAAAAGCAAAAATGAACTATCGAGATAAAAATCTTCAGCACAGCAAAGGAAATAATCAACCAAACTAAAAGGCAACTGATGGAAAAGGTAAAGGGTTAATATCCAAAAATCTATAAACCACTTACTAAACTCAACATCTGAAAAACAAATAATCCAGTGAAGAAATGGGCAGAAGACATGAATAGACATTTTTCCAAGGAAGGCATCCAGATGGCCAACAGACACATGAAAAGGAGGCTCAACATCACTCATCATCAGGGAAATACAAATCAAAACCACATTGAGATACCACTATACACCAGTCAGAGTGGCTAAAATTAACAACTGAGGAAACAACAGGTGTTGATGAGGATTGAAGAAAGGGGAACTCTCTTGCACTGTTGGTGGGAATGCAAACTGGTGCAGCTGCTCTGGAAAACATTGTGGAGATTCCTTAAATGATTAAAAATAGAATTATCCTGTGACCCAGCAATAGCACTACTAGGAATTTATCGAAAAGATACAGGGGTGCTGATTCATAGGGGCACATGCACCCCAATGTTTAAAGCAGCCCTTTAAACAATAGCCAAATTATGGAAAGAGCCCAAATGTCCATCAACTGATGAATGGTAGGCTGTTTTTTGTCATCAAGATTGCAAGTCTGTTTTCAAGGCTACCCTGGAACTGTGGAGAGAAGGATGGGGACAGGGTAGGCGAAAATGAAACAAAGCTCACTGTTTTGTTGTTGTTGTTTTTTTTTTTTACCATGATTCAACGCTTTTCTTAAATAACACTCCTCAAATTGTTCCAAGCCTATGGTTAGTTTCCAGAGTTCTGACAAGGTTTACTTGACCATTTTTTTGCTAGTATTTTTGCTGCTTTTATGGAGGAGTAAAATTTCAGAGGATCTTCCTCTGCCATTCCTGAAGGGCCTTCTGGTTCCTAATTTTATTTTATTTTGAGAGAATTGTACATTCACATGCTGTTGGTAGGGGATAATAATAATAAAAAAAGATCCCGAAACATTTCACCCCGTTTATCCTGATGGCAACATCTTGCATGACCAGAGTACAATCTCCTATCCAGGAAATTGACACGGCTATAATCTATTGACCTTTTTCAGATTTTGCCATTTATATGTACTCATTTGTGTGTGTGCGCGCGCGCGCGTGTGTGTTTAGTTCTATGCACCTTTATCACATATGTATATTTGTGTGACCACCACCATAGCCATGATACCTAACAGTTCTATTGTCAGGATCCCTCACACTATCGCTTAATAATCAGTCACATCACCCCCCTCCCCACTGCCCCCACAACCACCACTCCTAACACTTGGCAGCCACTAATCTGTTCTTCATGCCTATAATTTGTCATTTTTAAAAGTCTCATAGAGTATGTCACACAACAAAATATTATTCGGCAATAAAAAGAAGTCAAGTATCGACACATGCCACAATGTGGATGAAACCTAAAAACATGCTAAATGAAAGAAGAAGCCGACCACAAGGGACCATGTTCTGGACGATTCCGTTTATACCAAGTGTCCAAAATAAACAAATCTATAGAGACAGAAGTAGATTAGCAGTCGACTAGGCCTGGGTGGGATGACGGAGGTGAGGGGAGACTGGTTGGTGATGACTTAACAGGTGCAGAGTTTCTTTTTTGGGATAATGAAAATGTTCTAAGAATGAATGTGGTGATGGCTGCTCAACTCTGCGACTAAACTGGGAACCACTGAATTGTACACTTTAAATGAGTGAATTGTATGGCATGTGAATTATAGATCAATAAAGCTGTGAAAAAAGAGAGTGCTCTATAAAGGAAATCACACAATATGCAATGCCCCTCCCCCCTCAAGAGTGGTTCTATTGCTGTTAAACAAAAGTTTGGTCCCAAGGAAAATATCTGTTACCAGAAGTAGTAGGTATACATAATATCTACAGTACAGAAAAGTTTATGAATATAATAGAGTAGTTGGACATGAAAAGAGGCAATTGGGCATAATCAAAAAGAAGAGAATTAGTCCTTGCTCTTTGAGGAGTCCACATAGCATTATCATTCACATACAAGTGTAATTTAGGAGGATCTCTTCCAGTCTACTCCAAGGATGGAATTTCTTAACTCTCTCTGAGCCAAAACTGGGATAGATGAAAACAAGCTCTTTCAGCTCAATTCAGGCAAGACAGATTTTTACACACAGTGAGCTTCATAATATCAGTTGCTTCTGGATTCCCAGATAAAAACTATAGCCAAAAGAACCCTTCTGTATGTGGCATAGAGATCGAACATTCTTCTTTCATAT
Organism: Hyaena hyaena; assembly: GCF_003009895.1. Lineage (NCBI taxonomy): Eukaryota > Metazoa > Chordata > Mammalia > Carnivora > Hyaenidae > Hyaena > Hyaena hyaena. The sequence goes on along the minus strand of NW_024080703.1, from coordinate 3,042,189 downwards.
GTAGCTCTTGTTTTCCATATTCTTATTTCCATCCATACTAGATCATTACAAAGCTTTCTACTGGGCAAGACGTGTTTGTAGACCTTATAGAATTCTCTGGTTGAAACAAAATGCTTTGCTCATTTATGGAATGCTGTTCCTTGATCAGTGTTACCGTAAGTTCTCACCACTGGCATTCAGTAGAAATAAACTTGATTAGGTCTATGAAATATCACTGCATGATACAGTTTCAAAGTTAGAAATGTGGAACCTGAGGTTTTGAAAAAGAGCTCCTGAAAGAAAATCTTTTAATGATTTTGAAATAACAAGAACTCTCGATTTTATGAAATACATAGCTCCTCTGAGTATATTTAACCCCTATTTGAGAAAGAGGGTTAGAGAATGAGGGAGGGAGAGAGGGGGAGATGGAAGAAGAAGGTGAGGGAAAAGGAGAAGGGGATAGGGGGGAGAGACAGAGGGTAGTGAGAGAGACTGAGCTGTCAAAAGTTAGCGGATTATTCTGACTCTGGGTTCTCTTCCATTGTGGACTGCACTTTCACTCTAGAACAAAGCTACATGAGTAATTAATCTTTAACTGACTGAACAAACTCTTCCACAGAGCTGTACCTTCTCTGACACTAGAGAAACTATAATCGACATGTTTCACAAGTATAGCATTTCATCAATGTTAGAATAGAGTTCATTCTCTAAACCTGGGGTTGGCAAACTTCTGTAAAGGACTAGATTGCAAATATTTTTGGCCTCGTGGGCCAAATGGTCTCTGTTACAAGTCACCTCTGCCGCTGTTGCAGGAAAATAGCCATGGGTGCTATGCAATGGAACATAGCTGTGTTCCAAAAAACCCTATATTTCTGGACACTGAAACTTGAATTTCATATGATTTTCAACTGTCATGAAATATTTTTCTTTCGACTCTTTTATGAAAAAGTTTCTTAGTTTCTGAGCCATGAGAAAAACAGATGAAGGGCCAGATTTGGCCTGTGGGACTTCGTTTGCGAGTCATACTCTAAACTGATGGAAGAGTGGAAACATCCAGTCTCCCAGGCAGAGGTGGGTTGGAACACTGGGTCTGCCATTCACTAGTTGTGTGACCTTGGACAAGTTATGTGACATGCTTAAAACCACGTCCTCATCTGTAAGATGAGTTTGGTGATAGCTACTCCATAGAATTATGAAAAACTTAAATGGAGTACCATATATATGTAGCATAGGCCAGGTCATAGTGAATTTAGTTACTACTATAATTTAGGAATGCCACAAACCCCTCACTCTCCCCCAAACTGCTGTCCCACACTGAGATTAATGGCAGGATTTTATGAAGACAGCATATATGAGCCCCAATCTTAAGAGTCATCCCCAAGTCCTCATTCTCTCACCTTTCCCATTCAATTCTTCAGTAAATCACATATACTCCACATTCAAAATTTATCTAGAATTTGACCACTTCTCTACAGCTAGTACCCTGAACCATGCCACCATCAACTTACGCCTCATCTTTCTGTTCCCATGCTTGCCCTCTTATCTTCCACAGAGATGCTCTTAAATATAACCCAAACTCACTTCATTCCTCTGCTTAAATGTCTTATTATTCACTCTTAGGAAAATTGTAGGTCCTTACCAGATAAGCCTTCAGATCTCCTACACTTTTCCCCTTGCTCCCTCAGCACGAACCATAATGGCCTCACTATTCTTCAAACATGTCAATCTGGCTCCCATATCTCACTTAATAGTTGCGGGTATTTCTTTCTGGAATGTTCCTTCCCCAGATAACCAAGTATTTTCAACTTTACTACTTCTTTTAGGTCTGTGCTCAACTCTGAACTTGTTACAAAAGCATTCTAACAGTCACTCCTTAACTCTATTTTCCTACTTGGTGACTGCACTCCTACCATATTTCATATTTATTTGTAGACTGAATGCCTCCCTCTGCTAGAATGTAAACATATGAAAGCAGACTTTGTGTGTCTTGTTCACAGTTGTATCCTCAGCGTGCAGAACATTGCCTGGCACAGTTAGTTTCAAATTTGTTGAGCGAATAAATAAATGAACTTTTGCTACTCTGAAAGATTTTGAAAAATGAGGGCTTTTGAGTAATGTCCTCATATTGATTAGAATATATGTTTGATGGTTACTGAAGGGGGGGGAGGGGAGGATGGGTTAAATAGGTGATGAGGATTGGGGGGGACTTGTGATGGGCACCAGGTGTTCTGCATTAAGTGATGGATCACTAAATTCTACACCTGAAACTATGTTGCCTACCTGGAATTTAAATGAAAGCTTGGGGGAAAAAGTAAATATGAAAAAAAGAATTAGCTTCGGCTGCATATAAAGAACTGCAGCTTAATGACAAATTAATTTCTTTATTAGCTGAAAATCTGGAGGTAGGTGTTTCAGGGCAATACTCTATAAGGCTGTCCAGGTAACAAGGCTTCACCTACTTTGTGGCTCACGATTCCAAAAGAGATTGTCTTTGTCTGAATGGTCCAAGGTAGCACTCCATCACACGTATGTTCTAAACAAAAGGAGGGAGGAAGGGGTAAGAAGACCACACAGAGACTTTACTTCAGGATACTTTGTATAAATCAGACAAAACATTTCCACTCACTTCCCATTTAAAACTTAATCACATGACTATACCCAGGGGCAGGAAGGTGGAATATATAATCTTTATTCTGGGTGGCCATTTCCCCAACTAAAAATCAGCAGTTCTATTTCTATAAGGGAAAGAGGGCAAATAAATATTGGAGGGAAATTAGTCTTTGTCACTGTTCTCTATGTTTTCTCACCCTCGTTCCAAAACGTGTAGCCAAACTAAGGAGGCTCTCTCTGCAGTCCTGCTCTTTGGCCCAAGTGTGGGAGAGATTGCCTAGGCTGGTGGTATTCTTTTGCTAGAATAAGATGCTAGGGACGCTGCCTTTTAGTTGAACAAATTTACCAGTTGAATTGATCAATTAAAAGTTAATTTATTATCTGTGAATATGTAATAGGACCAATTATTACAAATTACTTGAGCAAGAAAGTCTTACCCAGATAGAAAGGAAGGAAGGAAAGCCTCTCTTCTGTCGATGGTAGCTTAAGAGAACAAAGGTAATGGAGACAGATCGAAGACTTTAGGGCATTTATCTCATAGTTTTCTAGGAAAGCATCCCAGTTGGAGGTAGGGTTATGTGGTTAAAATATGTAGATTGTTACAGGTAGGGTGACCATAAGTCTCAATTTGTCTAGGACTGTTCTGATTTACATTTCTTACCCCAGTATAATTATTACTAGCTCTCCTATTCACTTTAGAAAGTGTACTGGACTTGATAATAAATTATATAGTCACCCTAGTTAGGAAGCTTGAGAAAAACCGAAGCCAGTGTCTACTTTGGCATAGTATGGGTAGGCAGCAAGACCCCAGTAAGCATAAGAGTGAAGACCCCAAGACAGTGAGGGAGGGGGGCCTAAGGCAGTGTCTCTGGCTCTCCATGGGCTGCTTGAAGCCTGTAAGGGAGCCAGAAGCACTCATCTGCCCAGCTGAGGGAATCCTGGGGTCAAGATGAACTGGATAGAGACATCTATGAAAACTATAGGAAATTCTAGGGGTGCCTCGGTGACTCAGTCGGTTAAGCATGTGACTTCAGCTCAGGTCATGATCTCACAGTTCGTGGGTTCACATTATCCCATTTAATGGGTTACATAATGGTGGAATCTATATAGAATATGTGCATTAAAGTTATTAAAAAGGTAAATGGGGTGCCTGGGTGGCTTAGTCGGTTAAGCGTCCGACTTTCGCTTAGGTCATGATCTCGTGGTTCGTGGGTTCGGGCCCTGCGTCGGGCTCTGTGCTGACTGCCAGCTTGGAGCCTGGAGCCTGTTTCAGTCTGTGACTCCCTCTCTCTGACCCTCCCCTGCTCACGCTGTCTCTCTCTCTCTCCTAGAAATAAATAAAACATTAAAAAAAATTTTAAGTTACTAAAAAGGTAAAGATGCCTCTTCTTATTCCTCGTATTCAAGGAGACATTCAAGTTTCTAGCCAATGCAACAAACAGAAGAAAAAATGAAGTATAATATAAAGGAGGATATTAATTGTAACAGATTCTCTTCACCCAAAATGGCAACAATATTTCTGGTTCCACATGCTCCTCTAGAACTTTCCCACCCTTCTCCCATTAAGAGAAGTCTATGCCCGCACATCTGTGGTTATCCCAGCTAACAGGCTACGGCAACAGCACTGCTGTGTTACTTCTGGAGCTAGGTCATAACAAGCAGTAGAGTTTTTCTCAGGGCGTACTATAGCTCCATGCAAGAATCCAGCTCCCTGAAGCTGCACATTAGAATGATCACATGGAGAAAACACACACAGAGGCTTCTGGGACACCTTAGATATTCCAGACATCTGCCTTTTGAGTCCTTCCAAAACAGGTACCAGATCTGTGAGTGAGCAAGTCACAAAAGCTGGAAACTATATTCAAAGTTTGATATGTTTGACTATTAAATACTGGCATGGGGCATATTAAATATGACATTACATTAAAATGTAAGTTTAAGAACGTCTGAATATATTTTGATTTAAGAATGTAGTGAATGCTGTGGTGACTGACTCTGGCAACTCTCACACCCCCCAGCTCTCAGCTAAACCCTTTCTGGGAATTGCGCTCAGCCAAAAAGAGGCACTCTACCTTCCTTTCTGGAATAGCTCACAGTAGAGGACTGGACAAGTTGGGGCTCTCTTTACCAACACCTGCCTCAAGGCAGGCCTGCACTTAAGGGTCTTCTCAGCTCAGAGCTCCGTATAGGATTGCACCCCATTTCAGCTTCTCCCTCTACTCAACCCTGCTTCATCCACTTTCCCAACAGGTGCTGAGCCCCACATCACCCCCCAGCAAACTATCAGATGCAAATCTCAGTCACAGAGTCTGTTTCTCAGGGAAACTGACCTCAGTCAACTTTTGAAGGCCCAGATTTGAAGAAGTCCTATTACTATGTTAGAATGTTTTTTATGCCAGTCAGAGGACTATTTTATTTACCTGATCTCAGGAAGAGATAATTTTTGGTTGGTCTTTTTGTTTGTTTCACATCACAATAGAAGAGTATTTTTGGAAAATGTGAAAATAAATAAAACTCAGAACTCATAGTTTTAAAACATGTTGCCAGTATGGTCTTATATTTAGAAAATAAAAGATGTTATTTATGTATTGTTTCTCTGTCTCTTTCTTTGACTTTTAAAAAGAAAGCAGTAAACACTAAAATAACAATTTGAAAAAAAAGAGAACTAAAAATGAAGTAGAAGAATTGGTAGCAGTTATCTGAACTCTTACCACTGTTCAGGTTCAATTACAGAAAACATTTTATATATAATATTACTTCCTAAGACTCTAAGATTCTACCATGCTTTACAATTTTTTAATGTTTATTTTTTGTTTATTTTTGAGAGACAGAGAGAGAGAGACAGAGACAGAGAGAGAGCAGGGGAGGGGCAGAAGGAGAGGGAGACACAGAATCTGAAGAGGCTGAGCTGTCAGCACAGAGCCCGACGCAGGGCTCGAACCCATGAGCCATGAGATCATGACCTAAACCGAAATTGGACACTTGACCGACGGAGCCACCCAGGTGCCCCTACCGTGTTTTATAATTTAGCCACAAGTTGGGAAAGTAATTGATGAAATATTGAAATATTGAGTATTTGAGGGTCTCTCTCTCTGCACAAATACATTTAATTTCACAACTATATCATGAGGTAAGCATTATCATCCCAATTTTATAAGCAAGAACACTAAATTTCAGAAAAATTAAGTAGATATTCTAGATCCCTAAAACAGTAGGTGGTGGAGTCCAAATTTAACTCAGATCTGACTCATTTTAGGATTCCTGTCATGATTTAACTCCATGGTGTGTTTCTAAACAAAAGAAGGAACTGGTTTGGACCACAGAGTCTTGCTCTAGATTGACAGTGAGAAAGAATTAAGATTTTTTTTTCCGAGTTCAAGGTAGCTTTTATTTGGGTTTGACCCAATAACAAAGTATACGAGTTATTCTCTTTTAAAACTTTTTTAATGTTTATTTATTTTTGAGAGAGAGAGAGAGAGAGCATGAGTGGAGGAGGGGCGGGGGCGGGGACACAGAAAGTGAAGCAGGCGTTGGGCTCTGAGCCGTCAGCACGGAGCCTGACATGGAGCTTGAACTTGGGAATGGTGAGATTGTGACCTAGGCAGAAGTCAGATGCTTAACTGGCTGAGCCACCCAGGTGCCCCAAGAGATATTCTTGAGATAAGCATTTCAGTGGGTGGATACAGCAACAAGTGACTCCTTTGTTTGTTAGGGAGGCGTGCAGGAGGCCTGGAGGGCTAAGCAAGCTGTGAGTAAGCTGTCTGTCAGGTTAGAGGAGCACAGACATGTGCCCTTCCTGCTTGTACACCGGCAGCCATGCTAGCATTCAGTAGGCACAAACAAAACACAAAACCGTTTATGGCAATAACTCTGAAACCATGCCGAGGTTCTGAGCCTTGAAGTTACCTGCCAACACTCGGCATTAACACCCTCACCTCACTCAGGGCCTTAGGACATAGAAAGTTCCACATATCTGCTTGGGCTAGCTTGTTCTTGGCCTCCCTCACGAAGGCAAACGTCCTGACCACTTGGTGAAACTGTCACATCAGTAACAAGAATTCATATAACAAATGTAGTATTTGTATATATGTGATTTAAATTACATAGAGCAATACATTTCATTACTTGAGGAGAATTTGCCCATTAAAAAAAATCAAATGCATTAATCAGTCGCAATGGCGCCATTCTGAGGTTGACAAATTCACATAAGTTCAACGTTTTAAATTTTAAAATACAACATAATACTACATGATTCAAGCTGCAGGAAAAAAATGTGTTCATAATCTGATCCAGATTTTAGGCAATATAAAGTTGGGATCTGAGGCCAATGAGGATGCCAAAAAAGTGGTATCTATGTACTATCTTTCATAATTTCATATATAATTGTGTTTTATACATGCATAAATCTACCTCTTCAGAGATGGTAAAGTGAAAACTAGAACAGTATGGATTATTTAGATAACTTAGTGTTTTAAAAAACAATTTTTTAAGCTTATTTATTTTAAGAGAGGGAGTATGAGCAGGGAAGGGGCAGAGAGAGAGAGAGGAAGAGAGAGAATCCCAAGCAGGCTCTGCACTATCAGCACAGAGCCTGATGGGGCTCAAACTCATGAACTGTGAGATCATGACCTGAACAGAATTCAAAAGTTGGACTCTTAATTGACTGAGCCACCCAGGCACCCCTGTGCAGTTCTTTGTATATCAATTATACATCAAAAAACTTTTTTAAGGAGCACTTGGGTGGCTCAGTCAGTTAAGGCCCTGACTCTTGGTTTCAGCTTAGGGCATGATCTCGTGGTTGTGGATTGAGCCCTGGTGTGGAGCCTGCTTAGGATTCTCTCTCTCCCTCTTCCTCTGCCTCTGTCTCTCTCTCAAAAAAAAAATTAATTTAGTCTAATTTAAAAAGAGAACTACACATAGTTAATACGTACAATTTGATGAGTTTGGACATATGCCAATACCTGTGATACCATCACCATAATCAAGGTAATAGGCATATCCAACATCTCCCAAATTTCATTTTGTCTTTTTGTTTATGTTTTGTTTGGGAGTTGTTATTAAATGGGTATAAAGTTTCATGTATTCTAGTTTTAAAAATTCTAAAGATCTACTTTACAATAGAGTGCCTATAATTAACAATATGGTATTGTGCACTTCAGAATAGGATTTTCCTAATTCACTATGTCAAGAAGGATAGAAGAATATATATCTTTGAAGCCTATCTTTTTTAAATTTTTATTCCTCAAAAGGAATGAGGCTTAAACTATAGTAAGAGGGATTTGTGGTAACAGAATAAAAATGATTATTTGTATCTAAAATTTTTCTCCTAGTTATAAAAGTAATAAATATCATATAGAAAGTTAGGAAAATGTTGAGGAATATAAAAAACAATAAAGATTTCTCAGATTCTAATCACCAAAAGACAATTATTTTAATGTTAAGTGTATTTGTTTCCTTCCTTTTTTCTATTTATGAGTAGGCAATACATTCATACAATTCAAAAGTCAAAAGAAAGAAGGCACACTCCTGTCACGTAGGCATGGAGTTCTCCCACCTAGAAGCAACCAATGTACGTTTCTTATGTATCTTTTCAAATCTTTCCAGAACTAATTTGAGAACATAAAAGAGAAATACACATATTTTTCTTTTCTTTTTTCAGAAACAATAGCATACGAATACACACTATTTTGCAACTTATTTTTTTTTCACTTCACAACAGATCTTGGAGATCTTTCATACCAGTTTACAAAAAGTTTTCTCATTTTCTTTTTTACTTCTGCTTATCCAATTGTATGGATATACCATAATTTACCTAAGAAGTTTCTTTTTCATGGGTATTTATATTTTTCAAGTCTTTTGCAATTACAAAAGCAAAGTACCCTATTTGTATACCATTTTATACCTGCATGAGCATACATTTTGGATAAACTCCTACTGTAAAATTATTAGGAGAAAATTTTTTTTGATATTGCTAAATTGACCTTCAGAAAAGGTTCTAAACCTTCTTTTTGACTCATACTTTCTTTTAGAGTGTATTATAGTAAATTTTACATGTCAACTTGATGGGATTGGGGTGCCCAGATAACTGATTATTATTTCTTTTTTTTAAATGTTTTTTATTTATTTATGAGAGAGAGAGAGAGAGAGAGATACAGCATGAGCAGGGGAGGGTCAGAGAGAGAGGGAGACACAGAATCTGAAGCAGGCTCCAGGCTCTGAGCCGTCAGCACAGAGCCTGATGCGGGGCTCGAACCCACGAACTGTGTGATCATGACCTGAGCTGAAGTCAGATGCTTAACCAACTGAGCCACCCAGGTGCCCCCTGATTATTATTTCTGACTGTGTCTGTGAAGGCGTCTGTGGATGTGATGTGTCTATGAGGGGTATTTGAATTGCACTGAATATCATTTGAATCGGTGGGCTCTTAATATTGTAACCCTCCCCCCCGCCCCCCCCTCCACTCTCAAGGTGTGTATCATCTACTCCGTTGAGGGCCTGAATAGCACAAAAAGGAAGGAAGAAGAAGGAAGGAAGAAAGAAACTGTCTCTTTTTTTCTGCCTCATTGATTCAGTTGGGACATCTCTTGCCATCTTCTCTTGCTCTCCAACTGGGATTTACATCACTGGTTCTCCTACTTCTCAGGCTTTCAGACCTGGATTGAGTTAAACTACTAGCTTTCCTGGATCTCCAGATTACATGTGGCCCATCTTGGGACTTCATAGCCTCCAGAATTGTATAAGCCAGTTCATCTAAGTTTCCCATTATATTCTATTGTTTCTGTTTCTCTGGGGAACCCTGACTTATTCAGAATTTATTAAAATAAATATAATGTTTATTACATATGTTACTATATGTTAATACACTATACATATTATGTGCATACATATATATACACACATACATTTAACTTTATTTCCAGAAAAAAATGGAAATAAAGGATCACATAATTTCTGTCCCATTAAAATCTTAATAAATTGATAAGACATAAGCATAAACACAGGCATTAAACCAGAGAGGATCAACATTTTTCTCTATGTTCTTTGAAAAGCATTATTCAGAGGCGGAAGTCTGCAGAAATCCGTAAGAGATCTTCAGCTGCTTATGCAGAGATAGTGATTGTCATTTCTCCATTCGCCTACTCAACAAAGACATACTGAGTGCCTGCTGTGTGTTAGAATTCTAGACTTGTGATAGATTTTGCAGATGGGAGAGTGAGAGAGAAGAAGAAAAAACAAGGGGAAGGCACTGAAATAAAATTCTAATCTGTGACTAACACATCTACTCTGGGACTGAGCAGACCTGATGGTGAGGAGGCTGCCCAAAACGCAAGACACAGAAACTTGCTCTGGAGTGGAAGTCCCACTCCTCATCACAGGATAAGTGGTGAATCAGTGAAAGCCAGACACTTGCCACTCACGTTGGTTCATTTTTCTCTTGCTAGGAGGAAGGTGGGAGAGAAATTGGGGTTCAATAAGGGAAAGGAATCTCTAAATAAAATGTCTTAGGGGCGCCTGGGTGGCTTAGTCGGTTAAGCGTCTGACTTTCGCTTAGGTCATGATCTCGCGGTTTGTGGGTTCGAGCCCCGCGTCGGGCTCTGTGCTGACTGCCAGCTGGGAGCCTGGAGCCTGTTTCAGTCTGTGACTCCCTCTCTCTCTGACCCTCCCCTGCTCACGCTCTCTCTCTCTCCTAAAAATAAATAAAAACATTAAAAAAAATTTTTTTTAAATGTCTTGGGGTGTCTGGGGGGCTCAGGTGGTTAAGCATCTGACTCTGATTTCAGCTCAGGTCATGATGTCACGGTTGGTGGGATCAAGCCCTGCATCGGGTTCTGCACTGACAGTGCAGAGCCTGCTTGGGATTCTCTCCCTCCCCCTTTCTCTGCCTCTCCCTTGCTCTCTCTCTCAAAATAAATAAAACATTTTTTAAAAATAAGATATCTTGACAAATGGAATGAAAAAAGGAAAATAAATGAAAAACTGCTGGAGACACAGACGGTATGTGGAAAGTCCCATGAGAAACCATTCTCCTCTGTTGTATGAACAGTATCTTAGCCTAAACTGGAAGAAACCTTACATTTTGCACTTTGCCTTTTGGTCAAGAAAAAAGCTTGGGATGCGGCTAGTGGATAAGAGTGGGCAGCACAATACTCCTTCAGGGACAACAGTTTCTAACAGTATCAAAAGCATGGAAAAACCTGAATTGGAGGGATCATCAGGAAACAGCAGCTTCCCCCTCCCCCACTGCACCTGCTCTAACTATGAGAACAGACAGAAGGATACCTAATCAGGAGGAATAAACTCTGTTCTTTAAACGCAACCACAGATGTGAATGCAAAGACAAAAGTCTACCAAATTCACCACTTGTTATTGTGCCTAGGTCTGGGAACTTCCAATTCAGTCAATAGAAAGGCAGAATAAGAATACAAAAATATTGAACCCAAGACATTAGCCTGGTTATTATAAATGAGACAAGATGGTTGATCTCTTTGTTAAATAACAAATCTAGCAGAGTCATGGGCATTCATTGATTTTATTATGCAGGCAAGAGAAGGAAAAAATGCTAGTAATCTACTGATTTGCTAGAACAATCTTACAAGTGTTCATACTGTATAGGAATATAGAAATGTCAAACATTAAGAGAATGACATAATAATACGACATAACATGTCATTAAGAGAACTCACTAATAATCAGATTATTGAATAATACAACTTATGAGAATTCCAGGGCACTTTGGTGATTAAGGCTATGGCAATGATTCCCAGAGTCTTTGTTCACATTATTCTTCCAAGGATAAATTTATAATAATAAAGAACAGAACAAGTTAGTATAGTTCTAAATATTCACACAAGTCTCAGTACCACAGGAGATCAAATTCTTTGAACATGTTTTATGACCCAAGGATGGTCCCTCTTCTGTAGCTGCAGAGGAGAGAGCACCTCTCCTTCAATTGTCTCTTAGGCTTCTTTTGTTACTTATGAAGACTTGCATTTTTAAGAGCCAAATCTGGAACTTCATTAATTACTTAAAGCAAAGCCAGGCTTTCAGAGCTCAATTTTACTTAAGAAAAAAGAAAAAGATGAACACAGTTTCATTAAATAACAGTGGAAGAAGCTGAAGCTTATTATAATGAGAAGATGCAAACTGGGCCTTGATCATGAAAAAGAGTTAAGAAGAATCACCTGCATTTTAAGTGGAAAACTAGAAGCTCCAGATGAATAGCCAAATGATTTCTAGACTAAGCAGCCTTTAAAATAAACCATGTGAGGGGCGCCTGGGTGGCTTAGTCGGTTAAGCATCCGACTTTCACTTAGATCATGATCTCACGGTTCGTGGGTTCGAGCCCCGCTTCGGGCTCTGTGCTAACTGCCGGCTCAGAGCCTGGAGCCTGTTTCAATCTGTTACTCCCTCTCTCTCTGACCCTCCCCTGCTCACGCTGTCTCTCTCTCTCCTAGAAATAAATAAAAAACATTAAAAATAAAATAAACCATGTGACCCAGGATAACTTATAATTATAAAAATTTCATTTTTTAACTTTAATTTAATTTTTTTTACTTGAGAGAGAGAAAGAGCACAAGAGAGGGAGAGAATCTCAAGCAGGCCCCATGCTCAGCATGGAGCCTGACATGGGGATCATGACCTGAGCCAGAATCAAGAGTCAGCCGCTCAACTGACTGATCCACCCAGGTGCCCTATGAAAGCTTCATTTTGACTTAAAATTTTCAACTTACAAATTGATAGAACTATTAAGAGACACAGACAAATCCACACTCATCATGTATTATTTCAATATAACCACTTAGTAATTGATAGAGAAAAACAATTCTTAAAAATATACATGATTTAAACATCATGATTAATGTTTTTGACCTAATAAACATATATTGAATACTGCATGTAACATGCACATTCAAAATATTTACAAGAACTGACCAAATATTCTTAAAGCAAGTCTAAACAAATGTTATACGATTGAAATGACAAGTATCTTTTACCTAATTATAAACTAACAACAAATCAAGAAAACCTTCATATACTTGGAAATTAATTAAGCACATATCTACGTAACTCATGGATCAAAGAAGAAATCATAATTGAATTAAAAAAACAGTTTGAACTGAGTAATAATTGCAATAGTACATATCAAAACTAATGAGATTCAGCTAAAGCAATACTTAAAGGAAATTTATGCTGTAAGATATTCATATTGAAAAAGCTAAAAATTGGGGCGCCTGGGTGGCTTAGTCGGTTAAGCGTCCGACTTTCGCTTAGGTCATGATCTCGCGGTTCGTGGGTTCGAGCCCCGCGTTGGGCTCTGTGCTGACTGCCAGCTCAGAGCCTGGAGCCTGTTTCAGTCTGTGACTCCCTCTCTCTCTGACCCTCCCCTGCTCACGCTGTCTCTCTCTCTCTCTCTCTCTCTCTCCTAGAAATAAATAGAACATTAAAAAATTTTTAAAATAAATATTTCTTAGTGGAGAATAACATTGACAGATACTTTCCTTTTTATATAACCTTGTTTTTACTCTTTCATTATTTTCTTCACGAATATTAAGGATTAAACAATTATCATCNACTCCCTCTCTCTCTGACCCTCCCCTGCTCACGCTGTCTCTCTCTCTCTCTCCTAGAAATAAATAAAAGTTTTAAAAAAAAACAACAACAAAAAGAAAAAGCTAAAAATTAATAAACTAATAATATAATTTAAGAAAATAAAAAAGAACAAAATAAACCCCAAAAAGTGGAAGAAGTGACATGTGAGAAATAAGAACAGAGGCCAAATAGGAAACAAACACAGAATCAATAAAGCCAAAGACTTTTTTTAAAAACCTAATAAAATTAACAAACATCTGATGAGACCTATTTAAAAAAAGAGAGTGACAAGCCAAGTAACCAGTATCAGGAAAAAAGGACATTACCATAAAAGCTATAAATATATATATAAAATAGAGAATAAAAAATCTTTGTGAACAATTTTATGCAAATGAATTTGAAAATGTAGATTAAAGAAACACATTTTATCAAAGTACAATTTGCACAAACTATCTCAGCAAGAAATACAAAAACTGAATGATTTCAAAGCCCAAATGATCTTTCAATGAGTTGAAGATATTGAATCAAGGAAAATTTGGGGGCCCTAGATGGCTTCACACTGAATTGCAACAGTGAAGAAATAAACAATTCTGAACTATTCTGATACTATATACAAACACTTTCAGAGAAAAGAAAAAGAGAGAACACTACTTATCTCACTTTATGAGACTGGCATAAACGTGACAACAGGAAAGAAAAATTATAGTCCAATTTCATTTGACAACATAGATACAAAAATGGTAGCAAAAACATCAACCAATTAAATCCAGCAATATGTAGAGAATATAAAACCTCCTGACTGTGACAGCCAATCTCCAAGATGGTCCCCAGTGATCCCCACCTCAGGGTAGGTCACTCCCAACACTGGATCAAAGTTGGTGTATTTAACCAATAGAGTACAACAGATGTGATGGTATGTCACATTTGAGATTTGGTTATCAAAGATGCGGGACTCTGTGCCATAAAGAACAGAACAATAAACAGCCTTGCTGAGATATGGCATAGAAGCAGCAGTTTGAAAAACTTCTGGGATATACAGGAAGTAGATTTATTTACTAATGGCAGAGCATGTGCTGGAGTGGCAGGGATCTTTGGGACACTTCTCCAAGAACAAAAGAGCCAGCGAGTACCATTTCCCTCCCCACCCCCCAACCAGTTGAGCCACAGGGACCCCTGTAGGAACCAGGGCTGTGCAAACACTCTCCACCTAGCCTGCTAACAACATGCCCTGCCCCTGCATGTTTCTGCAGATCTGCCCCCTCCAACCTAGGTGGCATTGGCAGGAGCTTCTCCCTCTACTCTCTGGTGGCTGTGGCTGCAGCAGCCTGTGTGCTGCTTTGTGGTCCTTGCTGGCACAACATGGCCGACTCCCACATTCCTCTGTGGACATAACCCCTCTCCTGTATGCCCTTGACCAGAGCCCATTCAAAGTGGTGCCACAAGCAAGCCTGGTAGTATGCAGGAGAGAGAGGGAGATAGTCACACATGCGAGTCTGATTGTGGCCCCAGCAGGGGTGGGGGCAGATGTTAGGTCTGATTGCAGGCCCCGCCCACCAACAAAACCTTCTCAGGGGACAACAAAGGGAAAGCACTTTCAGTTCAATGCTACTGCCTTTCTGGCAAATGCCTCATCTGACTCAGCTCAAGCCCAAGTTAGCCCCTGACTGGTTCACTAACAACATGGGAACCAAACCTTCCTCACAACAGGCAAAGAGAGCCATTGAAGACAACTGGGACTTAAGGCAAATGCAGCTCAACCACAATAGTAGAGTGTATGCAACACACATAGGAGACATCTCTGAAGTGCCAGGTTCTGGTAAACAAGGGATCTTGCACTACAGGCCACTACAAGACCTCTTCTTCATAAGGTCACTACTTTCAAGAGCAGGTGCCTTGGCTGACTTTCCTAACATGTGGAAACAGACACAGAGACTTAGACAAAAATGAAGAGACAGAGGAATATGTCCCAAATGAAAGAACAGGAAAAAGTCACAGCAAGAGAGTTAAACAAAACAGAGGTAAGTAATATACCTGATAGAGAATGGTAAAGTAATGGTCATAAAGATATTTACTAGACTTGAGAAAAGAGTGGAAGACCTCAGTGAGATCCTCAACAAAGAGATAAAAAATATAAAAAAGAACCAATCAGAGATGAAGAACTCAACTGAAATTAAAAATACACTAGATGAAATAAATAGTAGAGGAGAGGAAGCAGAAGGGTGAATCAATGGCCAGGAGGATAGAGTAATGGAAAGCAATCAAGGTGAACAGGAGAGGGAAAAAATAATAATAAAAAAGGAAAACAGACTAAGGGAACATAGTGACCCTATCAAGCAAAATAACATTCACATTACAGAGATTTTAGGAGAAGAAAGAGAAAGGGGACAGAAATTTACGTGAAGAAGTAATAGCTGAAAACTTCCCAAATCTAGGGAAGGAAACAGAAATCCAAATGCAGGAGGCACAGAGAGCCGCAACAAAATCAACCCAAGAGTCCACACCAAGACACATAGTGACTAAAATGGCAAAATGTAGTGATAAAGAGAAAAATTTTTAAGCAGCAAGAGAAAAGAAAACAGTTATATACAAGGAAAACCCTAGAATGCTATAAGCTGATTTTTCAGCAGAAACTTTACAGGCCAGAAGGGATTGGCATGGAATATTCAAAGTGCTGAAAGAAAAAAATCTGCAGCCAAGAATACTCTATCCAGCAATGCTATCATTCAGAATACAAAGAGAGATAAAGAGTTTCCCAGACAAACAAAAACTAAAGCAGCTTGTAAGAAATGTTAAAGGGACTCTTCGAGTGGGAAGGAAAGGCTACAAATAAGAGTAAGAAAAGCAGGAAGCATAAATGCAGTAAAATTAAATATGTGTATAAAAATCACTCAAGGGATTCACAAAATAAAAGGATGTAAAGTATCATACCATATACTTAAAACAGCGGGGTGGGGCAGAGGGAGAGGGGTAAAGAATGGGTTCAAACTTAAGCAACCATCAACTTAATATACACTGCTACGTGCAAAAGCTGTTATATATAAACCTAATGGTAACCACAAATAAAAAAGAGATATGTGAAAAATAAAAAGAATTGAAGTATATGACTAAAGAAAGCCAGCAAACCATGACAGAAGAGAGCAAGAGAATAAAGAGACAGAAAAACTACAAAAAAAAAAAAAACCCATAAAACAATTAACGAAATGGCACTAAGTATCGATACCTATCAGTAATTACTTTGAATGTAAATAAACCAACTGCTCCAATCAAAAGACAGAGGGTGATGGAATGGATAAAAAATCAAGACTTATCAATATGCTGCTTACAAGAGACTCACTTCAGAGTTAAAGACACATGTAGATTGAAAGTAGAGGATAAAAAGGCATTTATCATGCAAACAGAAGTGAAAAGAAAGCCACAGTAACAAAGCTTATATTGGATAAAATAGACTTTAAAAACAAAAAACAATAAAAAGAGACAAAGAAGGACACTATATGATCATAAAGGGAACAATCCGACAAGAGATAGGATAACTGTAAATATTTGTTCACCCAACATGGAAACATGCAAAGACATAAAGCAGCTAATTACAAACATAAAAGAGGTAATCAATAGCAATACAATAATAGTAGGGGACTTTAAAAGCCTACTTATGTCAACAGATAGATCACATAAACAGAAAATCAACAAGTAGATAGCAGTTTTGAATAATAAACTGGACCAGATGGACTTAACAGATATATTCAGAACATCCCATCCTAAAACAGGAGAAGACACATTCTTTTCAAGTGCACATGGAACAAGATTCTCCAGAATAGATCACATATTGGGCTATAAAACAAGTCTCAACAAATTGAAAGAGGTTGAAGTCATACCATGCATCTTTTCGGACCACAACACTATGAAACTAGAAATAGACCACAGGAAAATGTAAGAAAGAACACAGCACGTGGAGGTTAAATAACAAGCTACTAAACAATGAATGGGTCAACAAGATTTCAAACAGGAAATTTTTAAAAAGTACATGGAGATGAATGAAAATGAAAACAATGGTCCAAAATCCTTGGAATGCAGCAAAAGCTGTTCTAAGAAGGAGGTTTATAGCAAGACAAGCCTACCTCAAGAAGCAAGAAGAAGCTCAAATAAACAACCTAACTTTACACCTAAAGGAGCTAGAAAAAGAATAAAACCCCAAACCAGTAGAAGGAAGGAAAATAATAAAGATTAGAGAAGAAATAAATGATATAGAAACTTAAAAACAACAACAGCAAATCAATGAAAGCAGGACCTGGTTCTATGAAAAGGCCAACAAAACTCATAAACCTTTAGCCAGCCTCATCAGAGAGACACAGACACACCAGTGAGAGAAAGAAAGAGAGAGAAAGAGAACTCAAATAAACAGAATCAGAAAAGGAAGAGGAGATATAACAACCAACATCACAGAAATACAAATGATTATAAGAGAATATAATCAAAAATTATATGCCAACAAATTGGACAACTTAGAAGAAATGGATAAATGAATTCAGTAAGGTTGCAGGACACAAAGTCAATGTACAGAAATCCATTGTTTTTCTATACACTAATAATGAAGCAGCAGAAAGAAAATTTAAGAAAACAATCCCTACAATTACACCAAAAATAATAATCTACCTAGAAATAAACTTAACCAAGGAGGTGAAAGACCTGTACTCTGAAAATTATAAAACACTGTTGAAATAAATTGAAGTTGTCACAAATAAATGGAAAGATATTCCATGCTCGTGAATTGGACCAATTAATATCATTATAATGTTCATACTACCCGAAGCAATCTACAGATCTAATGCAATCCCTATCAAAATATCAACATTTTTCATAGAACTAGAAGAAATAATCTTAAAATTGCATGGAACCACAAACCTGAATAGCCAAAGCAATCTGGAAAAAGAAGAATAAAACTGGAGGTATCATAATCTCGGATATCAAGGTATACTACAAAGCTGTCATGATCAAACAGTATGATACTGGCACAAAAATAGACATAAGGAACAGTGGAACAGAATAGAGAGTCCAGAATTAAACCCACAATTATATGGTCAATTAATCTTCACGAGGGAGGCAAGAAAGTGCAACCAGGAAAAGAGAGTCTCTTCAACAAATGGTGCTGGAAAAACTGGACAGCTACATGCAAAAAAAAAAAAAAAAATTAAAAAAAATAAAAGACCATATTCTTACACCATACCACAAAAAAAAAGTCAAATGGATTAAAGACCTAAATATGAGACCTGAGAGCATAAAAATCCTAGAAGAGAGCACAGGCAGTAATTTCTCTGACATTAGCCATAGCAACATTTTTCTAGATATGTCGCCTGAGGCAAGGGAAACAAAACCAAAAGTAAACTATTGAGATTACATCAAAATAAAAAGCTTCTGCCCAGCAAGAAACAATCAACAAAACTAACAGATAACTTACTGAATGGGAGAAGATTCTTGCAAATGACATATCCGATAAAGAGTTAGTATTCAAAATATATAAAGAACTAATACAACCCAACACCAAACAAACAAAACCCCAAATAATACAATTAAAACATGGACAGAAGACACGAACAGACATTTTTCCAAAGAAGACATTCAGATGGCCAAGAGACACGTGAAAAGATGCTCAAAATCATTCATCATTAGGGAAATGCAAATCAAAACCACAATGAGACATCACCTTACACCCGTCAGAATGGCTAGACTCAAAAAGACAAATAATAGTGTTGGCAAGGATGTGGAGAAAAAGAAACCCTCTTATACACTGTAGGTGGGAATGCAAACCGGTATAGTGTAGCCACTGTGGAAAACAGCATGGAGATTCCTCAAGAAGTTAAAAATAGAATTACCATATTATCCAGTAATCCTACCACTGGGTATTTGCCCAAAGAAGACAAAAGCACTAATTCAAAAAGATATGTGAACCCGTATGTTTATTGCAGCATTATTTACAATAGTCAAATTGTGGAAGCAGCCCAAGCGTCCTTTGATGGATGGATGGAGAAGATGTGGTGTAGATATACACAAGGGAATATTTCTCAGTCATAAAACGAATGAAATCTTGCCATTTCCAACAGCATGGATAGAGCTAGAGAGTATTATGCTAAGTGAAAGAAGTCAGTCAGAGAAAGTGCCATATGATTTCATTCATATGTGGAATTTAAGAAACAAAATAAAGAAAAAAAGAGACAACCCCAAAAAACAAACAAACCCAGACTCTTAACTATAGAGAACAATCAGATGGTTACTTGAAGGGAGATGAGTGGGGGGATGGGTGATATAGGTGAAGCGGATTAAAAGTACATTTATCATGATGAGCACTGAGTAATGTACAGAACTGAACCACTATACTGTACACTTTAATATAACAGTATGTTAACTATACTGGAGGTTTTTTTTTGAAGTGTAAAAAAAAGGAAACTTCTATGTAGCAAACAACTCCATGTTTTTTAGAAAAAGTGGAATAACAAGCCACAGAAACATCCCAAACTCAACAGCAGCATCTGCTTCTAGAGAGCCCAACCTGTACCATACCACTTATTATGTTTTAAAGTAAGCAAAACAATATACCATATTATCTATAGTAAATGTTTACAGAATATGATTCAGAATAGTATTGGTGTAGCGGGTAGAAAACAGACTTCAGAAGAAGTAGTCTTTGAACTTCAAAAGTATCTGTAATTCTTAAGTCAGTGGTGGGTGGGCATCAGTATATATTATATCATTCTTTGTACCTCTGGTATTTAAAAGATAAATAGATGATTAGGAGAAATTAAACTGTCAGATTTATGATCTCTTAGAAATCAATCAAAAACATGAAAGTCATCATTTTGTATCTTAACACACAAGTGTTAGATTTATAAATAAAACATCACTATATCTGTAAGTTGAATTTATAGGCTTGAATAAACGGAATAGGAATTAAATCACAAGTAACTGTGAATATGTCATTTTGGCCCACAGCCTCTTTTGCACATTAAAAACCCACTGAAAAAGAATTTCTCCTCTTTACAAATGAAATATACCTGCATTTTCTCTAAAGCATGAGGCCCACTGGTCCACTTATTGCAAAGCCATTAAGATGAGCTGAATCAGTTAATTTCCAAAACTGAAAGATTCATATTTTATATATTAATCAAGCTTTTAACATTAGACTTACATACGCATTTTATCATTCAACAAATATTAAATGCCTTTTTATGCCAGGAACTATTTTCAGATGACATGGATAAGCCATGAACAGGAAACACAAAGTGCTCTTAAATCATGAGCATGATTTGTTTTAAAAGTATCTTCTTACATTACCCAAGTATCCAATTGCTAATGTCTGACTCAGGCAAAATAATTGCTAATGTCTGACTCAGGCAAAATATTTCTATTTGAATAGTCAAGCTATTAGAAGTTAAATAGTATACTGGGGGCCAGAGAGATCCCCTCGAAGACCACACAGAAAATTCAGGAGTTAATTCTGTTTCTGTTCAATGCGGTAATGGAATTTTTTCTTCCAGACTATTTGCACATGTCTATTTCACATAAAGCACCAAAGATTATAAATTTAGAATCAAAGGTTTCTGACCATAAAAGTTAACTACCCGAATCTTTAAACACATTTAAACCTGCACGAGGTCCAGGCAAGGAAAAATTCACAAACAGCAACATTTATTGAGGTAGAAACATAAATTACAAGAAGCCACCTAGACACCTTAAAATAGAGCACAATACTTCTAGTTTTCTGAAATTGTTGCCGTCCCTCTTACTGTACTCACCATCAGTAACACTTTCCATTTTAAGGTGTTTATAGTATTTGTTTTTAAAAAAGCTATAAAATTCAGTCAGAGCTAAAACTGAAAATCACTTTAATTTTTCAAAATCATGAGTGAACACATTTTTTAACTTGGTAGGTCAGAAAGGATGTCATAGGGATTTGAGATTGACACACATGGTTTGGTCACTTAATATTGATTTGGCCTAAAAAAAACTAAATATTTTAGTAAAACACCCCTTTGAGTGATTTAATATCTCCCAATAAACAATAAAAACCTGAACTGAGTTTTGTTGTTTTTTTCTCTTAATTGTTAAAATAGTCAGATTCATGACATAATAATTTTGCACCTATACATTTCAATCCATATACTAAATGTACTTATATTTATTTTTGCCTATTTTCATAGTTATTTATACAACATATACTGATTGGGCCCCAGTTATGTGCCAGGTACTCCTCTAGGCCATGAAACGAGCAAATATGGACACGATTCGTCTCTTCACTTAGCTTACAGTCAAGTAGGGGAGGGAGACATTAATTAATCACCAAACCAATAAAGTAACAGGACTGTAGTAAGAGCTGAGATAGTCACATAGCGTTAGTCAGAGTACTTACCGGAATGTTTGATCTAGTCAGGGAAGGAGATCAGGGTAGGCTTCTCAGAGGAAGTGGCCCTTGAGCTGAGACCCGAAAGGCATGGGGGCTTAATTAGGTAAAGACGGGAGGGGGGAGGATAGAGAGTCCTAGATGAATGCGGAAGGACTCTGTGGCTGGAGATCAGTATGTGCCAGATGAGACCCAGTAGGTAGGTAAGGACCAGATTATACAGGCCTTGCAAGGCCACAGTAAAGAGTTTGTCTTCCTCCTCACATGTGTGCATCTGTGAACACTCCTTCTGTCTATAATGTGAAGAACAGATGGGAAAGGAGCAGAGTGAACAGAGCGGGAGACCAATTAGGAGCCAATGCCAACAGTCTGAGTGAAGGATGGCAATAGGGGTGGTGGTGGTGGTGGAAATAAATACTTTGGAGGTGGAGCTGGCAGGACTTTGAGATGATAAGATGATAAGAAATCTGAAACGGATTTGTGGTTAGGAGTGTTAGCAATGAAATGTAATTAACTATACAAGTGAAGCGAACAATGAAATCTTATTAAGTCTAATTAGTACACATAAATCTTGATGGTAGGAGGTTTAAGAACTACATGAGATGGCATTATTTCAGTAAAAATTACTTTGGCCACACAGAATAGTTTTCAGTTTCTAAGCTCTTTAATTAAAGAAAATTTACCTTTACCACACTGACTAGTTTGTGTGTTTCTTCTCTAAGTGTCTCCTTTAAAACTAAAATCAGGGGCACCTGGGTAGCTCAGTCGGTTGAGCATCTGCCTTCGACTCAGGTTATGATCTCATGGTTCATGGGTTCAAGCCCCGCATCAGGCTCTTCTAACAGCTCGCTCAGAGCCTGGAGCCTGCTTCAGATTCTGTGTCTCCCTCTTTCTCTGACCCTCCGCTGCTCACGCTGTCTCTCTCTCTCTCTCAAAAATAAATAAAACATTTAAAAAACATTAAAACTAAGATCAGTGTCATTACATTCGATTTTTTGTCAGCAATAGAGTTTGGAAACATCGGGACCTTTAGGATTACACTTTTCCTATTTAGCTTTGTGTGACTTTCCCCTTTTTAAATTAAAATTTCTGATTTTAGAAACAACTATAACTGAAATCTCACTAAATGAAACACGAATCCCATCAAATGAAGGCAAAGGCATTCACTTCTACTTATTCACCAATATTATACAAAACTATAGAAACCTCACAACTGGACTTGTCTTTTAAACCCAAAAAGTTTCAATGCATTTGCAATAGCTCCTGCATCATTCATGAATATAAACTGTAACATAATGTAACCTATTCTTTCTTTCCTGTTTGGGACTGAGTCAGCTTGAATGGAAATTGCGTGTATACCAGGGAGAGCAAGCAAACGCAATGTGAAAGCCAGCAATAGCAATGCCAGGGCTTTACAGATTCTAGTCTCCATTAATTGTCATTAAGATTGGGTGGCAGGCAGGCTTTTCTTCCCTTATCAAACCCCTTTTTTACTTCTCATCGTCCATCCTGGGAGGGATCTTTTAATTGGAGAAAAGAAGCAGAATGTAACAGCCCTCTGCATCTGTGTTATAAAGGTGATCAATATCAACCACAGAAGAGAAAAGCATTGGTCTGGTGGATGTTTTCCCTTCATGGAAGGGCCTCCAATCCTCTTCCAAAGCACAGATGTTGCCGTGTCAGCCTTAGTGAGGAGAAAACCAACGTAATCACTTGACTGAGACTGGGGTAGGGTGAGAGCCTGAGCAAAGGGCAAGAACACAGAGGGAACAAAGACAGAAGGAAGAGATTACCAAATATTTCCCTGGTGTGAACTTAAAGTGTTGGCCTTTGTGTATTTGTACCTGATTATGTAGTAATAAGATTTTTTTTCCTTCCCGTAAGGAATAGTACCTTCACAACCTTCCAGATGTTATGGGCCTAAGCAATCATTTACACTTACTATTAATATTGTAAATTACCTTCACTTTTCCAAAACCCTAGATTTGGAATCCGACCCTCCATTTTATAGCACCTAGACTGATCCTTCTACTTGGATATATCTACCTGTTTTATAATGCCTGGTATTATGACTATCTTTATTACCAGTTACCCTAAAGATTCAGTATCCTAGAAAAAGTGCAACACATGTTTTGTTCTTTAATCAAACATGATGTTTGTTCTGTTCCACACTTAGCAACTCAAAGCGTAGCATCCCAGTTCCTGGTATAAAAATATGAAATAATACCACAGTCATTGGGTGAAAGCCAGCAAGCAAAGTGAACTAGACAGACCATGAAACTCTAGGTAACCAATACTTATAGACTCCAGGACAAAGCAGCTGTAACTGCTAGTTATGCATATGTTGCCAAGCTTCATGTCATTTGATACTGTTGCCTCAGCCACAATTGATTAGACCCTAGAAATTATAAACACCAGCCAATAAAGGCCTTTGATACTGGATTGAAACTAATCAGCCCAGTCATGTACTTTCTGTCTCTCAAAAATAAACATTAAAAAAGAAAAAAAATAAATATAAATATATATTATAAATATGTAAATCAATTAATAACAAAAAGAAACTCTTTGATAATAACACAATAGAGGATTTTAACAATGCTTTTACAGCAATGGACAGATCATCTACACAGAAAATCAACAAGGAAACAATTGCTTTGAATGACACACTGGACCAGGTGGACTTAACAGATATATTCAGAACATTTCATCCTAAAGCAGCAGAATACACATTCTTTTTGAGTGCACATGGAACATTCTCCAGAACAGATTACATACTAGGTCACAAATCAGCCCTCAGTATAAAGATCAGAATCATTCCATGCATAATTTCAGAACTCAATGCTATGAAAGTTGAAGTCAACCACAATAAAAAATTTGGAAAGATCACAAATACATTGAGGTTAAAGACCATTCTACTAAAGAATGAATGGGTTAATCAGGAAATTAAAGAAGAAATTAAAAAGTACATGGAGGGGGGCTCCTGGGGACTCAGCCAGTTGAGCATCCAACTTCGGCTCACGTCATAATCTCATGGCTTATTAGTTCAAGCCCCACATTGGGCTCTCTACTGTCAATGCAGAGCCCACTTTGGACTCTCTGTCCCCCTCTCTCACTTCCCTCCCCTGCTCACACTCCCTCTCTCTCAAAAATAAAAATAAAACATTAAAAAAGTACATGGAAGCAAATGAAAATGAAAACATGACAGTCCCAAACCTTTGGGATGTAGCAAAAGCAGTCCTAAAAGGGAAGTATACTGCAATATAGGCCTACATCAAGAAGCAAGAAAAGTCTCAAATGCATGACCTAACCTTATACCTCAAATAACTAGAAAAGGAACAGCAAATAAAGCCTAAAGCGAGCATAAAGGAAATAATAAAGATTAGAGCAGAAAAAAACCAATATGGAAACAAACAAAAAACCAGTAGAGCAGATCAACAAAACTACAACCTGGTTCTTTGATATAATTAATAAAATGGTCAAACCTCTATCAAAAAGAAAACAGAAAGGACCAAAATCAGTAAAATCATGAATAAAAGAGGAATGATCACAACAAACACCACAGAAATACAAATAATCATAAGAGGATATTATGAAAAATTATATTGCAACATAATGGGCAATCTGGAAAAAATGGACAAATTCCTAGAAACATACAAATTATCAACACTCAAACAGGAAGAAATAGAAAATTTGAACAGACCCATAACCAGTGAAGAAACTGAATCAGTAGTCAAAAATCTACCAACAAAAGTCCAGGACCAGGTGGCTTCCCAGTGGAATTTACCAGACATTTAAAGAAGAGTTAATACCTATTTTTCTCAAAATCGTCCTAAAAAGAAATGGAAAGAAAACTTCCAAACTCTTTCCAAACATCTAGGAGGTTTAGCATTACCTTGAGTCTAAAACAATTACAGGCCAATATCCTTGATGAACCTGGATGCAAAAATTCTCAACAAGATACTAGCAAATCAAATTCAACAGTACATTAAAAGAATTTTTCACCACCATCAAGTGGGATTTATTCCTGGGCTACAGAGCTGGCTCAGAAATTGCAAAATCAATCAACAAGATACACCACATTAACAAATGAAAGGATAAGAACTCAGTAGACCCTCTCAGTAGATGCAGAAAAAGCATTTGACAAAATACAGCATCTATTCTTGATAAAAACCTTCAACAAAGTAGGGATAGATGGAATATACCTCAATATCATAAAGGCCATATACAAAAGACCCACGGCTAATATATTCCTCAATGGGGAAAAACAGAGAGCTTTTCCCATATACTCAGGAATGAGACAGGGATGTCTACTCTCACCATTACCATTTAACATAGTACTGAAAGTCTTAGCCTCAGCAATCAGGCAACAAAAATAAATAAAAGGCATCCAAACTGGTAAGGAAGAAATCAAACTTTCACAAAATGCAGATGACATGATAGTCTATGTAGAAAACCTGCAAGACTACACCAAAAAATTGCTATAACTAATACATTAATTAACCAAAGTCACAAGATATAAAATCAATGTACGGAAATCGGATACATTTCTATACACCAATAATGTAGCACCAGAAAAAGAAATCAAGGTATTAATCCCATTTACAACTGCACCAAGAGCCATAAAACACTTAGGAATAAACCTAACCAAAGAGGGTAAAAGGTCTGTACTCTGAAACTATAGAAAACTTATGAAAGAAATGTGTTTATTTGTTTTGTTTTATTTATTTATTTTGGGGGGAAGAGAGCAGAGGAGGGGAAGAAAGAGAGGAGGAGAGAGAGAATCACAAGCAGGCCCCATGCTTTCAGTGCAGAGGCTGATGTGGGCCTCGATCTCAGGAACTATAAGATCATGACCTGAGCTGAAATCAAGAATTGGACGCTCAAATGACTGAGCCACCCGGTCATTCCTTATGAAGGAAATCGAAGAGGAAACAAAGAAATGGAAAAAAAGAAAGAAAAAAAAAACACATTTCCATGCTCATGGATTGGAAGAATGAGCATTGTAGATTTTAGCCATTCTATATGCCTATATTGTTAAATGTCTATATTACCCAAAGCAATCTACACATCGAATGCAATTCCCATCAAATAGAACCAGTATTTTCCCAGGGCTAGAACAATCCTAAAATATGTAGGGAACCACAAAAGACCCCAAATAGCCAAAGCAATCCTAAAAAAGCAAAGCAAAGCTAGAGGCATCATGATTCCTGACTTCAAGCTGTATTACAAAAGTGTAGTCATCAAGACAGTATGGTACTGGCACCAAAACAGACTCATAGATCAATGGAATAGAATAAAAGACCCAGAAATGGACCCACAACTATATGGTCAACTAATCTTCAACAGAGCTGAAAAGAACACCCAATGGAAAAAAGTCTCTTCAACAGTGTTGAGAAAACTGCACAACAACATGCAGAAGAAGGAAACTGGACCACTTTCTAACACCATGCACAAAAATAAATTCAAAATTAAAGACCTAAATGTGAGACAGAAAACCATCAAAATTCTGGAGGAGGACACAGGAGCAACCTCTTTGAACTCGGCCAGAGCAACTTCTTACTAGATATGTCTTTCAGGGGCAATGGAAACAAACACAAAATGAACTTTTGGGACTTCATCAAGTTAAAAACTTCTGCACAATTAAGGAAACTGTCAACCAAACTAAAAGGGAGCCTATGGAACAGGAGAAGATATTTGCAAATGGCATATCTGATAAAGGGTTAGATCTGAAAAATCTACAAAGAACTTATCAAACTCAACACCCAAAAAACAAATAATCCAGTTAAGAAATGGGCAGAAGACATGAATAGGCATTTTTCCAAAGAAGACATTCGGTGGCTAACAGACACATCAGAAGATACTCCACATCACTCATCATCAGGGAAATACAAATCAGACACAATGAGATACCACCTCACACCTGTCAGAATGGCCAAAAATAACAACATAAGAAAAACAGGTGTTTGCGAGGATGTGGAGAAGGGGGAGCCCTGTTATACTATTGGTGGGAATGCAAACTGGCCAGCCACTCTGGAGAACAGTATGGAGGCTCCTCAAAAAGTTAAAAATAGAATTATCCTATGATCCAGCAATTGCACTACTAGCTATTTACCCAAGAGATACAAAAATACTGATCTGAAGGGGCACATGCACTCTGATGTTTATAGCAGCAGTATCAACAATAGCCAAACTATGGAGAGAGCCCAAATGACTGTCAATTGATGAACAGATAAAGAAGATGTGGTATATATATACTGGAATACTATCCAGCCATCAGAAAGAATGAAATCTTGCCATTTGCAATGACATAGATGGAGCTAAAGAGTATTATGTAAAGCAAAATAAGTCAGTCAGAGAAAGACAAATACTATACGATTTGACTCATATGTGAAATTTGAGAAACAAAACAGAAGAAAATATGGGAGGGGGGAACAAAGGAAAAAGAGAGAGAAAACAAACCACAAGTGACTCTTAGAGAATAAAATGAGGGTTGATGGAGGGAGTTAGGTGGAGGTGGGGGGAGGGGGGAGGGCTAGATGGGTGATGCATATTAGGAGAGTACTTGTTATGATGAGCACTGGGTGTTGAATGTAAGTGATGAATCACTGAATTCTACTCCTGAGGCTAACATTGATTGCATTGTATGTTACCTTACTAGAATTTAAATAAAAATAGAATAAAATAGCATAAGCCTCATTATGAAAGTGATAAAATTGTATCATGTGTTACTTTAATAGCAAAGCATGTGAAATTTGGGTACAAAGCCCATATAAAATGTTACGGTAATACAGTAAATGACAATTTAATCACATGTCCATGTCATGTCCACAAATATTTATTATCTGGAAATGTGCACTCTTAAAGAATATTTAAAAAAATATTTTTTTTGTTTTCTTATTTATTTCTGAGAGAGAGAGAGAGAGACAGCATGAGCAGGGGAGGGTCAGAGAGAGTGAGGGAGATACAGAATCTGAAGCAGGCTCCAGACTCTGAGCTAGCTGTTAGCACAGAGCCCGACGCAGGGCTCGAACCATGAGATCATGACCTGAGCCGAAGTTGGATGCTTAACCAACTGAGTCACCCAGGCGCCCTAGAGAATATTTGATCTGAAAAACTATTAACTCATTCACATTAGCCCCTTTTTGATCATAGCTGATTGTAACGTTCATGCCTAGAGAATTTCACCATTATATCCTGTAAGAAATTATCGGATTGCCATACGGAGATCTGAAGTTATTCTACTCACACCTCTGTTCAGAACACTCAAGAATCCTTTGAAAGTGGGACTCTTCCTTATTCATTCTGTATTCTCACAATTGAGATTATCAGTAATAGATGCATGTTTGAGAGTTCATAGATGGCGGGGGCCACAGCAAGGGGAGGATTGGCAGGTATGGTTAGGATACAATTCTCATGGGAAAAAATGTCGAGTAACTTAGCGTCTAAAATACAAACATACACGTTGTTTTTAAAGCTAGTCATAGATAATAATTGAAATTAATGAGACACTGTTAATCACAGAACACTATGCCTTGAAGGTGGTACTCAGCAAGTATTGTTAAATAACTGACAGAATAGTAGTAAAATAATAATCTTAATGGCTCCTTGGAATTGTGCCGGAAGGTCAACTTAAGTCAACTTATGTTGAGTACTTTTTTAGGGGTATGAGATGTGTGTTGTTTTTTTTTTTTTACAGCATATGATTGAGAAGATATGAATGAAGAAAACAAAGTACAGCAGGGTCGGAAGATAATTCTCTGAGCGTAGGCCAGTCTTCTTAGTACACGGCTGCCTGAAGGAACAGGACTGGGGACCAAGCTCTGTTATCTTACCCGTTGGTGTTTCTGATGGATGCAATCCACTACTGAGCTGCTCTACGAAGCTCCTCTTGACCTGGCTGCCCTTTAGTGTCCTCCATTACGCCTTACAGAGTTCTATCATCATACCTGCAATTCTTTTTTCCAAGTGGAAATAGCATATCAATATGTTTTTTGTTTTACAAAATCCTCATTTTAAATATGCACACAATCTGCAAATTGCATTAAGAAGAAATCATGAACCCCCTGGCAGCCCACTGGAAGCATTATTATTATTTTAATTTAATTCAAGATAGTTAACACACAGTGTAGTCTGGGCATCAGGAGTAGAACCCAGGAATCACTCTTACATATGACACCCAGTGCTCATCCCAAAAAGTGCCTTCCTCAATGCTCATCACCCATTAACTCATCCCACACCAACCTTCCGTCCAGCAACCCTCAGTTTGTTCTCTGCATTTAAAAGTCTCTTATGGTTTGCTTCCCTGTTCTTATCTTATTTTTCCTTCCCTTCCCTGATGTATCTGTTGTGAATTTCTCAAACTCCACATACGGGAAGTCATTATTAACTAGATTTGTTTATAAACCTCTCTACTACAATAGACTGGAGTTTTCTGAAAGCAGTGACTATTTGTCCCTAATTTGTATCCCAGGTGCTTCTAACATAATAGGTTCTCAGTTAGTGCTTAGTGATGAAATGAATGAACGATCAGCTTTGTTAGACTCTGGATATGCAGAGAATAATTAGACACACTGACTGCCCTCCAGGAACCTGGCAGTCAGAGGGAGACAAAACAATGAAATAAGTGAAATTCTGGCAATTGGAACAGGGTGCTTTGGGGTCCGCTAAGAGGTAGTGATCATTTCTGTCTAGCAGGGCAAAAAAGAAAACCATTGAAGCTGGTTCTCTATAATGAATCATTTTTCCAAATTAAAAACAAAAATATTAAAATTTCTGCGATGATATTTGAGATAGTGGATATGGAAAAAGACACAGAACTGTTATGAGCACAGCATGACCTGGACTGATGTGGAGAGAATGTAGGGCTCCAGGGAAGGGAAATTGACAAGGAAGGAAATTAGCATTTGTGAAGCACTGATTATGTGCCAGGTCCTAGGTACTTTGTATTATTAACTCTCCTGCAAGAAGCTATGAGGCAGTAATGAGGCACATGGAAGACCGTTATTAGGTATGGATGAGGAGGTACTAAGGGGGTCAGCCCATTTCACAAAGGGCCTCGAAGATCTTTCCCTCAGGGTTATATAAAGATGTTATGCAGAAGAATGACATAGTATGATTTTTTTAGTTTATTTTTTAAATTTATTTTTGAGAGAGACGGCGCATGTGCAAGCTAGGGAGGGACAAAGAGAGTCGGGGACAGAGGATCTGGAACCAGCTTCTCGCTGACAGCAGCAAGCCCAATGTGAAGCTTGAAGCCACTGAAACATGAGTTCATGACCTGAGCCCAAGTCAGACGCTCAACTGAGTGAGCCACCCAGGGGCCCCTAACTTTTTAGTTTGTAATGACCTTGACAAGACATACTGCTTTCTCCTCACATTAGTGATCAAGTTTACCATTTTCCTCCCACAAATTGAGTCACCAGTACCTCCTACCTAGAAACCTAGCTTAATGTCATTTCATTTATTACTTTTTACACATCCAAGATATCTTTGAAAACATTCTGCTTATTTGCCTGTGTTCCAGACCTGTTTACAGGAACACCCTATAAATAGGGATTTTAACATTTCATTTTTTAAGCATCCTCTCACTGTTAAGCTCGTCTTTTCTGAGCTCCCCTCATTTGATTTGGGACCTGTTATTTGAGTCTCAAATTGAACGAGTCCAAATGCTATTTCTTTTCAACTATACTCATTCATCGTTACAGGAATCTTACTCAAAGACTCTCGATTCCATCATATTCTTTCTAGTGTAACATTAATCCCACTTTTCTTTTTTTCCTTTGTTTCTGCCCCCAAACATCACGCTGCGTCATCTATTACAGAACTGACTACAACTTCTCCTCCCAGGTCTGCTTAATTCTAATTGCATCTGTGAACTCATGTATTGTTATCCTTCATAATAAGAAATTTCTCTGTCCCAATGCTTTCTTCGCTTTCTCTCTATTTTACACACGGTTGCTTCAAGCTGAAGATCTGCTTATCCTTCCTTACAAGGCATCTGTCTTTACTGCGCTTTTCTTCTATTTACATCCTAACTTACTATCTAACTCTCGGGAAC
Organism: Hyaena hyaena; assembly: GCF_003009895.1. NCBI lineage: Eukaryota > Metazoa > Chordata > Mammalia > Carnivora > Hyaenidae > Hyaena > Hyaena hyaena. The sequence goes on along the minus strand of NW_024080703.1, from coordinate 3,010,564 downwards.
ACACTGACTCTAATGGACTCACCACTGCTCTTCGCTCCCTTGTACGTGGCCACGAAGAGGATGTGAGATCAAATTTTTCATGCAATTATCAAATGAATAGACAAAAGGATATAAAACATCTGGACTTCGGGGTAGCTTTTGGTAGCATTTGCGTTAGAGAAATGGAAATGAATTCCGTTGCTTATTGATACCATGAAATGGATCTCAGGACTGTAAACAAGAGGGAGCTTAAAATCAAGCAGCATGTGGGTGAACGATCTTGGTTTAGATTAGCAGACCTGGTAGAGTGTAAGGTCAAACCCAGCTTTGTTTAACATGTTCGTAAATAATCTGGAAGACTTTGATTTAAAAAACCCTTTAATTAGGTGTTTAGGTGAATTCAAGCTGGGAGGTGTTACACGTGATATGAGGAAAAGAACTAGAAGAGGGAGAGAGAATGATAAATGCTCTTTCCCCTATTCATCAGGGAAAGAATAAAATGAGAGCTTAGTGTGAGAACAGTTTCAAGTTGTTAAAAGAAAAAACACACATGTAAAGGAAGAACAATGTTGAAAGAGGCCACAGAAAGCAATCTCTAACATGGTACAGAGGTAACGATGGTCATTATAATACAGAGTTCTCTTAAAATGACTCTGATTTCTATCAAGGGTGCATATAATTTGTTGACCTAAATGCCAGTATGATACAGAAACATTAAAATCATATGCACAAAGTCGTTCATTTTATACGTAATATGTTTATTTTATTAAAAAAATTAACATCTACATATGGCCAGATTTCATTTTTTCTCATTGCCATGTAGTATTCCATCATATAGATAAACCATATCTTCTTGATCCATTCATCAGTTGATGGACACTTCGGCTCTTTCCATGTTTTGGCTATTGTTCAGAGTGCTGCTGTGGACATTGGGGTACATGAGCGAAATAAGTCAGGCAGAGAAGGACAAATACCATATGTTTGCATGTATAGGAGGATTAGGAGGAACTTAACGGAGGACCAAGGGGGAGAAGAAGGGGGGAAATAGTGGGGGAGGGGGAGAGAGGCAAACCATGAGAGACTCTTGAATGCTGAGAACAAACTGAGGGGAGGGGGGGGGGGGGGGGGGGGGGGGGGGGGGGAGATGGGCACGGAGGAGGGCACTTGTGGGGATGAGCACTGGGTGTTATATGGAAACCAACTTGACAATAAACTATTTGTGTAAAAAAAAAAAAGAAAAAGAAAAAAAAAGACTAATACCATAACAAGAAAAAAAAATTAACATCTAGAAAGATTGATTTTGGGGGTGTGAACAGTGGTGTGGAGTCTAACACGTGTATAGATTCGTGTAACCACTACCACACTCCGGTGACAGAAGAGTTTCCTCATCCCCCCAATATTTCCTTTTGCAACCTTCTTCCCACCCCAAACCTCCAGCAACTACTTAATGTCTCTGTTAACTACATGTTTTGAAGGTATCATGTAAATGGCATTATACGTAACTTTTGTTGCTGTTCCTTGAGGTAGATTTTTTTCTATTGTGTTCAAAAACACATTATATAAAACTTACCATCTTACCCACTTTTAAAGTATACACTACAGTAGTATTAACCTCTGGCACACTGCTGCACAACAGATCTCTAGAACTTTTTCATCTTGCAAAACTGAAACTCTATATCTACTGAACAACTCCCCTTTCCTCCTCTCCAAAGGCCCTGGGAACTACCATTCAACTTTGTTTCTAAGAGTTTGATTTTCGATTCCTCACATAAGTGGCATCCCACAGTATTTGTCCTTCTGTGACTGGCTTCTTTCACTTAGCACAATGTCCTCAAGGTTCATCCACATTGTAGCGTATGACACGATTTCCTTATCTTTTTAAGGCTGAATGATAGATATCCCAGTGTATGTATATACTACATTTTCTTTATTCAGTTACCTGCTAATTGACATTTAGGTTGCTTCTAGTTCTTGGCTATTGTGAATAATGCTGCAATGAACATGGGCATGAAAATACTTCTGAAAGATCCTGTTTTAATTCTTTTGTATATATATCCAGAAGTGAGATAGCTCTATTATATGGTAATTCTATTTTTAAACTTTTTTTTTAATGTTTTTTATTTATTTCTAGGAGAGAGAGAGACAGCGTGAGCTGGGGAGGGTCAGAGAGAGAGGGAGTCACAGACTGAAACAGGCTCCAGGCTCTGAGCTGGCAGTCAGCACAGAGCCCGACGCGGGGCCTGAACCCACGAACCGCGAGATCATGACCTAAGCGAAAGTCGGATGCTTAACCGACTAAGCCACCCAGGTGCCCCTCTATTTTTAAACTTTTTGATAAACCTCTATACTGTTTTCTGTAATGTTTGCCCCATTTTATATTGCCACAAACAGTGCCCAAGGGTTCTAATTTCTCCACATTCTCAGCAACAATTGCTATTTCCTGTTATATACACATGTATATATATATGTATGTATACACACACACACACACACACACACACACACACACAAGTGGTCATCCTGATGACCCAATGAACTCATCCTAATGTGCATAAAGTGATCTCTCATTGTGGTTTTAATTTACTTTTCCCTAATTTTTACTGAAATTGAGCATCTTTTCACACTTTTAGTCATTTGTGTATCTTCTTTGGAGAAATGTCAAGTTCTTTGAAATTAGGTTATTCGTTTTTTGTTGTTGTTCAGTGGCAAGAGTCCTTTATATATTCTGGATATTAAGCCTCTATCAGAAATATGGTTTGCAAACATTTTCTCCCACTCCATAGGTTGCCTTGTCATGCTGTTGATTGTCTCCTTCGCGGTGCACAAGTGTTTGGCTTTGATGTAGCATCATTTGCCTAGTTTTGCGTTTGGTGCCATGCATGCTTTTGGTGTCACAGCCAAGAAATCATTGCCAAATCCAATCTTATGAACTTCCCCCTATGTTTTTTTCTAGTAGTTTTTTGTTTTCAGGTCTTACATCTAGGTCTTTAAGCCATTTTGAATTAATGTTTGTAGATGGTGTAAGGTAAGGGTCCTTCATCTTCTTCTCCTCTTCCCCTCCTCCCCTCTCCCTCTCTCCTCTTTCTCCTTCTTTTCTTCTTCTTTTTTGGCATGTAGTTATCCAAGTTTTCCCAACACCATTTGTTGAAAAGACTGTCCTCTTCCCATTATGTACATTGGCACTTTTGTATATGGTCTATAGAGTTGGTCAAGTCCTCTGTTTCCTTACTGATCTTCTGTCTGGTGACTTACCCCTAACTGAAAGTGGGTATTAAAATCTCCTACTATTATTGTGTTATTATCTATTTCACCCTTGAATTCTGTCAATGTTAGTATGGCTACTCTGCTGTTAACTGCACAAATATTTATAATTGTTCTATCCCCTTGGTGAATTACCCCTTTAACATACTGTTTGAATATATACAATATAATGGCCTTCTTTGTTTCTTGTGATAGTTGACTTGAAGTCTATTATGTCTGATATAAGTCCGATATGGCAACCTCTTCTACCTTTTGATTACCATTTGCAAGGACTACCTTTTTCCATCTTTTGACTTGCAGCCTGTATCTGTCCTCATATTTGAAGTGTCCCTTGTAGGCAGCATGTAATTGGATCCTATATTTTTTTTTAATGTTTATTTATTTTTGAGGGAGAGAGAAACACAGCATGAGTGGGGGAAGGGCAGAGAGGGAGACACAGAACCTAAAGCAGACCCCAGGCTCTCAGCTGTCAACATAGAGCCCGATGCAGGACTCATACCCATGAGCCGTGAGATCATGACATGAGTTGAAGTTGGACGCTTAACCGACTGAACTACCCAGGCATCCCATTAGATTTTATATTTTTATACATGCAGGTATTCTATGTCTTTTGATTGGGGAGTTTTATCCATTTACATTTAAAGTAACCATTGATAAGGAAAGATTTAATATTGCCTTTTTGTTTATTGTTTTCTCAATGCCTTTCAGTTCTTTTTTCCGTTTTCCTCTCTTGCTGCCTCCCTTTGTGTTTTGTTGATTTTTTGTGTGTGACATGTTTTGATTCCTTTCTCATTTTATTTTGTGCATCTTCTGTAAGTATTTTCTTTGGGTGACCATGAGATTACATAGAGTATCTTATATTTATAATAATCGATTTTAAGTTGATAACAGCTTAACTTCAATCACATATAAAAACTACTCCTTTGTATCTGCCTCTGCCAATTTTCTGTTATTAATGTCACAGATTACATCTTTTTATGTTTGTGTCCATTAACAAGTTTTTAGTTATAGTTACTTTTTATGCTTTTCTCTTTTAAATTCTATACCTGAATTGAAATTGACTTGCACACCATTATCACAGTAATACAGAATTCCGAATTTGCCTATGTATTTACCTTTACCAGAGAGTTTATATTTTCATATGCCTTCCTGTTGCTGTCTAGCATCCTTTGGTTTCAGCTTGAAAAAGTCCCTTTAGCAATTCTCATAAGGCAGGTTGAGTGGTGACGAACTCCCTCAATTTCTTTTAAAAAGGTTTTTTCAGACCAGTTGAGAAGATGATACAGAGACTTTCCACATAACCCCTACCACACCCCACATACAAAGCCTCCCACATTATCAGTATCACTCACTAGAGTGGTGTATTTGTTACCTAGAATGAACTTACATCAACACATCATAATCACGCAAACTATAGTTTACCTTAGGGTTCACTCTTAGTGCTGTATATTACATGGGTTTGGACAAATGTATAATGATATGTTCATAATTATAATATCACAGGGTATTTCCACTGCCCTAAAAATTCTCTGTGCTCTATTCATCCTTCCACTCTAGCAACCAGATATTTTTATCATCTCCATAGTTTGCCTTTTCCATAATGTGATATAGTTGGAATCAAACAATATGTAGCCTATTCCGATTGGCTTCTCTCACTTAATAATATGCAGCTAAGAGTCCGTCTCTTTTGTCTGGGCTGCCGACATGCCACCCAGACTGAGGAAGACTCAGAAACTTGGGAGCCATGGGAGGCATGGCCACAGCAGCAGCAGCAAGCACCTGAAGCACCCAGGAGGCCAGGGTTATGCTGGTGGCATGCATTACCCCAGGATCAGCTTCAACAAATACCACTCAGGTTACTCTGGAAAAGTTAGTATGAGGCATTACCACCTAAAGAACTTCTGCCCAACTGTAGACCTTGGTCAGTGAGCAGACATGGTAAGCTTTGCCAAAAACAAGACTAGAGCTGCTCCTATCATTGATGTGGTATCATGGGGCTACTACAAACTTTTAGGAAAGGAAAAGCCCCCCAGACAGACTGTCATCATGAAGGCCAAATTCGTCAATCGAAGAGCTGAGGAGAAGATTAAGGGGGTGGGGATGGCTATGTCCTGGTAGCTTGAAGCCACATGGAGGGAGGTTCATTAAATGCTAACAAGTGCTTTAAAAAAAAAAAAAAAAGAGGGGCACCTGGGTGGCTCAGTCGGTTAAGCATCTGACTTCAGCTCAGGTCATGATCTTGCGGATTGTGGGTTTGAGCCCCACGTCAAGCTCTGTGCTGACAGCTCAGAGCCTGGAGCCTGCTTCAGATTCTGTGTCTCCCTCTCTCTCTTGGACCCTTCCCTGTTCATGCTGTCTCTCTCTCTCAGGAATAAATAAAACATTTAAAAAAAGATTCCTCTATGTCTTTTCATGGTTCGATAGCTCATTTATTTTTAGCACTAAATACTACTTCGTTGTCTGGGTGTACCACAGTCGATTTATCCACTCACCTACTAAAGGACATCTTGGTTGATTCCAAATTTTAGCAAATATAAATAAAGCTGCTATAAACATCTATGTGCAGGTATGTTTGTGGGCATGTTTTCTACTTCTTTGGGTACATACCAAGGATCATATGGTAAGACTACGTTTAGTTTTGTAAGAAACTGCCAAACTCCCTTCCAAAGTAGCTATGCCATTTTGCATTTGCACCAGCAATGCATGAGATTTCCTGTGGCTTCATATTCCTTGCCAGCATATGGTGTTGTCGGTGTTCTAGATTTGGATCATTCTAATTGGTATGTAGTGGTATTTCATTGTTGTTTAAATTTACATTTCCCTGATAACATAAAATGTGGAGAATCTTTCATATACTTTTTTACCATCTATATATCCTCTTTGGTAAGGTCTTTGGTGGTCCATTTTTAAATTGGGTTGTATGTTTTCTTTGTATATTTTGGATAACAGTCCTTTATCAGATGTGTTGTTTGCAACTACTTTCTCCCAGTCTGTGGCTTATCTTCTCATTCTCTCGACATTGTCTTCTGCAGAACAAAAGTTTTCAATTTTAATGATGTCTAGCTTATCAATTATTTCTTACATGTAAATGCAAGAAATTTACATGTAATTTTGGTTACAACTAAAAAGGCACCACTGTACCCAAGATCATCTAGGTTTTCTCCCTATGTTATTTTCTAGAAGTTGTATATTTTCACATTTTAAATATAGGTCTATGAACCATTTTGAGTTAATTTTCTGTGAAAAATAAGTTTTGTGTGTAGATTCATATTTTTTTGCATCTGGATTTCCAGTTGATCCAGCACCATTTGTTAAAGGAACTATCTTTGCTCCATTGAATTGCCTTGTTCCTTTGTCAAACATCACTTGACTATAGCTATGGAAGTTTATTTCTGAGCTCTATTTTCAGTCCCATTGATCTATTTGTCTATGCTTTCACCAAAACCACACTGTCTATACCACTGTACCTTTATAGTAAGTCTTGAGATCAGGTAGTGTCAGTCCTCCAACTTTATTCTTCTCCTTTGATATGGAATTAGCTATTCTGGGTATTTTGCCTCTCCATATGGTCTTTAGAATCAGTTTGTTGATATCCATAAAATAATTTGCTGGGGTTTATTGCACTAAATCTATAGGTCAAGTTGGGAAGCACTGACATCTTGATAATGAGTCTTCCTATCCATGAACATTGAGTATCTCTCCATTTATTTAGTTCCTCTTTGATTTCATTCATCTGAGTTTTACAGTTTTCCTCAAATATATCTTGTGCACATTTTATTAAATTTATATCTAAGTATTTCATTAATTTTGGATGCTAATGTAAATTGTGTTTTTAGTTTTAAATTCCACTTGTCCTTGTTGGTATATATTAAAAAAGCAATTGGATTTTTTAAAATACCAATTTTATATCCTGCAACCTTGCTATAATTGCATATTAGTTCCAGGAGGTTTTTTGTTTTTTGTTTTTTGTTTTGCTGATTCTTTTGGATCTTCTATATAGACAAGCATGTCATCTGCAAACGAAGAATTTTATGTCTTCTTTTCCAATCTGTATATCTTTTATTTCCTTTTCTTGTCTTATTTGATCTGTAAGGACTTCGGCTTCCCTTTGAGTGGTGAGAAGGGACATCCTCACCTGGTACCTGATCTTAGCTGGAAAGTTTCAACTCCCTACCATTCAGTATGATGTTAACTGTAAGTTTCTTGTAGATATTCTTTATCAAGTTGAGGAAGTTCCCCTTTTTTCCTAGTTTACTGGAAGTTTTTGTCATGGATGGGTGTTATATTAATTTTTTAAAATTAAAAATTTTTAAGTTGACGTTAATTTTTTGGATATTAATGGAAATTGCATTCATATGCAAAAGAAATCTGTGGCCTATGCTATCACTGAACTCTAAGACCTTACTGGTAAGAATGAGGCAGCTGTGGTCAGTTCTTCATATAAGGATGCAGTCTTCTTTTTACTTGCTCATTCCCTCACAATCTCAATTCTATATTGTGAAAGGTCACAGAATGCTGAGGGTTTTATCAAGAATTCACCTTTAACTCTGGCTACTCCTCAAACTCATTTCCAGTCAAATAATCTTACTTGAAGTGGAACCAAGGAAGGGCTCTTACTCCTTTTTACTCATGAGACTTGTTGTTCAGAGTCTTAACCAGACTTTAAAATACCAGAAACATTCTAGGCAAATATTCTAGGGTGTAGACAGTTTCAACCTGTTAGTTGAAGAGACCAAATTTTCCCTACAAAATCACCTTTGTACCTTCACCAAGAATCAACTGAGTGTATTTATGTGGGTATATTTCTGTAGTTTACTCTGTCCCATTGATCTGTGTGTTCTAGTATGATTCTTCTGACTGTTCTTTTTTCAAAACTGATTCAGCTATTCTAGTTTCTTTGCCTTTCTATATAAATTTTAGAATCAGTTTATTTGTATCTACACAAAATTTTGTTAGGCTTTGATTAGAATTGTGTTAAATAGAATTGACATCATTACTATGCTGAGTCTTCCAATCCATTAATACAGTATGTCTCTCCACTTATTTGGATCATCTTTGGTTTTCTGTTGTTTTTACTTCGCAGCATACAGATTCTGTTCAATGTTTTGTTAGATTTATGTGTAAGTAGTTTTTTAGAGCTCTTGTAAATGGCATGTTTAAAAAAATTTTCAAATTCCAATTGTTCACTATTAATACGTAGGCATGATTGATTTTTACCTTTTGACTTTGTGTATCCTGCAACTTTGTCAAACTCACTTACAAATTACAGGAGGTTTTTTTGTAAATGAATTTGGATTTTCTACTTAAACCATCATGCCATCTGTGAACAGGGACAGTTTTATTTCTTCTGTACCAATACCCAACTCTAGGTTATAGTCTGCCTTAAGTCTAGGCCAACACACTCTACAGGGAGAAACATGGTAAACACATGGAAACCTCAGTGTTATTTTAAATTCTGGTCTTCTCTAATTTACCTGTTACTATTTACCTTCCAGAGTGCCCACATAGCAGCTCCATGCATTCTTTCCAGATTTCATAGCTGCATACAGTGGGAGACAGGGTGGAGTATGCTTACTCCCTCTCACCTGGAACCAGAAGCCTTATAATTTATATTTGCCACTATAAATTACAGTCTTTATTAGAAAAAATTCAAATTAAAGTGTCATTATTGCTACCCATAAGATCACGTGCATGTCTTGCTTTTCTCTTCCTTACCTACTTAGCATTACATACCTAAATCACCAACCCAGATATGTATGGCAGAGGAGGAAACCACCCAGAATCAAAGAGTGAGGGGAAGATAAGGACACTCAGCATCTTTAAAAGGCCAAGAAAAGCAAGCAATGTAAATTGTGAAGCATATTTTATACTTAGAGCAACTCAAAGATTTAAAAATTCTATTTTTAAGATTCCTGGGTGGTTCAGTCAGTTAAGCGTCTGACTTGGTTTCGGCTCAAGTCATGATCTCCTGCTTTGTGAGATCAAGCCCTGCAATCAGCCTCTGCACTAACAGCACGGAGCCTGCTTGGGATTCTCTGTCTCCCTCTCTCTCTGCCCTTCCTCTACTCATGTTCTGACCCCACCTCTCTCAAAATGAACAAATAAAAGGTTGGTAGGCAACTTCGTCACTTAAACATTCATTCAACAATATTTATTGAGCACTTACTATATGTCAGACACTGCTTTAGGCTCTAGAGATACAGCCATGTACAAATACAGTGAGAGAGCTAGATAAAAAGCAAGTAAACAAAATGTGAAGAAAAACAGGCTTACAGGAAGCTTATGAGATTGGCAGTGACAGGGTGAGTGGATGCGTGTGTATAGAGCAAGACTGAGCTCTGAGGTCTCATTGCAAAGGTTCAAGTATGGGCAGAGACCAAAATTTTGTTGTTGTTGTTGTTGTATGTTATTTTTATTTTTTAAATAGAATTTATTGTTAAATTGACTTCCATACAACACTCAGTGCTCATCCCAAAAAGTGTCCTCCTCAATGCCCATCACCCCCCTTCCACTCTCCCCCATCCCCCATCCACAAAATTAAAAGAAGCCATAAAGAGGCCTGTGGGAGGAGCACTCCAGGCAGAAGGAACTGCGTGTGTAATAGTCAAATGGTTTGAGATTGGTCTTCGAAGTAGGTACAGGCAGTTTTCAAAGGGTTTAGGGGCTCAGGTAATGAATTTGGACTTTTATCCCAAATGGAACGGGAGCTCATTTGGAGGGTTTGTTTTTTTTTTAAGTTTATTTATTTTAAGAGAGAGAGAAAAACAGAGCACATGAGTGGGTAGGGGCAGGGAGAGATAGAGAATCCCAAACAGGCTCTGTGCTGCCAGCGCAGAGCCCGATGCGGGGCTTGAACTCACAAACTTTGAGATCATAAACTGAACCGGATGCTTAACTGACTGAACCACCCAGGCACCCGTGGAGTTTATTTTTAATGTTTCCTTGAGGAAAATTTCAAACACATACAAAAGTAGAGAGACTAGTATAAAGAACCTTCATATATCCATCAAGCAGCTTTAACAATTACCCCCACACATAAGCAATCATTTCATTCACACCTGCAGTCACACCCCTATGAAATACTATGAAACAAAATCAAGATACCATTTCATTCTTAAGTGTTTCAGCACGTATTCTTTTTTTTTTTTTTTTTAAATGTTTTATTTATTTCTAGGAGAGAGAGAGAGACAGCGTGAGCAGGGGAGGGTCCGAGAGAGAGGGAGTCACAGACTGAAACAGGCTCCAGGCTCCGAGCTGGCAGTCAGCACAGAGCCCGACGCGGGGCTCGAACCCACGAACCGCGAGATCATGACCTAAGTGAAAGTCGGACGCTTAACCGACTGAGCCACCCAGGCGCCCCATCAGCACGTATTCTTAAAAGGTAAGGAGTCTTTTTACCATCACACCTAAAACATAATACTTCCTTTATATAAACAACTATCCAGTCGGTATTCAGGATTCCCAATTGTTTCATGGTAAATTTTTAGTGTTCATTTAAACCAGAATTTCAAAAAGATCCATAATAGCTTGACAGGTCTTTGAGTCCTTGTAATCTCTACACATCGCCTTATTTTCTCCCTCCAATCTATTTATTGAAGAAACAGGGTTGCCTGGTCTGTAGCACTTCCTACAGTTCAGATTTTGCTAATTGTGTCCTGGGTGGTGGTGTTTAACATGCTTCTCTTCATTCTCCAGAGTTCCTGTAAATCAGTAGTTAGAGATAGAGGCTTCACATTTAGGTTTGATTTTTTTTTTTTGACAAGAATATTCCATCAGGAGATATATAATGTCTGGTCTTCTGTCTTGTGATGTTACCAGCCATTGCTTAAGTGCATTAATTTATTACAGAATGCAAAAATGTTCTATTTAATTCTATTATACCTTCCTTGTTTGTTAACTGGAGTTTTCCTGTAAAGAAATACTTCCTCTCAGTTGCTTGGTTACCTGAAATGTTATGGGCTGAACTGTGCCCCCCCCCCATATTCATACATTGAAATCTTAACCCCCAGCAACTCAAAATGTGACTCTGTTTGGAGTTAGGGTCCCTAAAGAGATAATTAAGTTAAAAGGAGGCTGTGAAGGTAGATGCTAATCCAATCTGACTGGTGTCCTTATCAGAATAGAAAATTTGGCCACACAGGGATTTGGTGCACAGAGAAAACGCTATGTGAGGACGTAGTGAGAAGGTGGTATTTTGCTAGCCAAGGAAAGGGGCCTTTGATCTTGGACTTTTAGCCTCCAGAACTGCGAGAACTAAATTTCTGTTGTTTAAGCCACCTATTCTGTGATACTTTGTTATGACAGTCATTGCAAACTAACACACTAAGGGAAATTTGTATAGGTAAGACATGATGAATGCTTGGTATTACCAGTTTGCCTTTATTTATCAGTTTCAGCTTAATGAATTAGTTCCTGAGCATCTTCCAAAGGTGACCAATGATGTTTTTAAAGTTTCATAATGGACTCATGAATTTGAATAATTTATTGATGTTTTAAAACTTATTACAGTTATTATTTAAAAAAAATTTTTTAAAATATTTCTTTCTGAGAGAGGCAGCGTGAGCAGAGGAGGGCAGAGAGAGAGGGAGATACAGAATCTGAAGCAGGCTCCAGGCTCTGAGCTATCAGCACAGAGCCCAATGCGGGGCTCGAACCCACGAACCATGAGACCAAGACCTGAGCCGAAGTCAGACACTTAACCAACTGAGCTACCCAGGTGCCCCTTACATTTATTATTTTTACTGATACAAGAATTATTCCACTTTTGGCTGTTGAAAGCCTTTCCCAGTTGGCTTAAGTCCCTAAGGCCATGATGAGAGTCTTTTGTCATGGCCTTAGTGTCTTTGAGAATTTCCTCACTTTCTGATGTGACAAGACATTCCAGACTCATCTCTAACTTCCTGCTCCAGATGTGGAATCAGGCATTTGTCCAAGTTACTCTTGTTCCCTTTACTGGGAATGGTTGAAGTGAGGATGCTAGCAGTACTCATTACAACTAACTTGCTTGTTTTCTCCAGCCCCTTCCAGGGCACAAAACTAAGAAAACTTCCAAATGCCAGGAGTTTATAGTGATACTTCAAATTCAAAACTGTAGGATTAAACTCTTTGATTTGTATTTCTTTTCTTTCATGACTAATTCCATTTCCCAATGCTATCAACATAATTAATCATTTGCTTTATCCCATAATTACTCCATACAACAATCTCAAATAACAATAACTAATACTACCATTAACAATATTATTAAAGCAGTTTAAGAATTTCTTCAATTTTAGGGGGCACCTCGGTGGCTCAGTTGGTTAAGCCTCCGACTTTGGCTCAGGTCATGGTCTCACAGTGTGAGTTTGAGCCCCGTGTGGGGCTCTGGGCTGACAGCTCAGAGCCTGGAGCCTGCTTCAGATTCTGTGTCTCCCTCTCTCTCTCTGCCCCTCCCTACTCATTCTCTCTCTCTCTCTTTCTCAAATAAATAAACATTTTAAAAAACTTTTCAAATAAAAATAAAAAGAATTTCTTCTTTTTTTTTTGTCCTTTGGTGATAACTCATAAAAGATACCCTTGAATTAATGCCTCTTTGTGTAAATATGCTACCGATTCAATAAATAGTCAAGTTCATTTCTTTATTTTGCTTTTTGCTATTATGAACTGCTTGTTTTAAAGTTATATATTCTCAGGGGCATCTGGGTGGCTCAGTCGGTTAAGCGTCTGACTTCGGCTCAGGTCAGGATCTCATGGTTCGAGGGTTCAAGCCCTGCATCGGGCTCTATGCTGACAGCTAGCTCAGAGCCTGGAGCCTGTTTCAGATTCTGTGTCTCCCTCTCTCTCTGTCCCTCCCCTGCTCATGCTGTCTCTCTCTCTCAGAAATAAATAAAAACATTTAAAAAATAAAGTTTTATATTCACATGGTCACAAGATCAAAACTACAAAACAAGGTAGATCCACAGAAATATTCACTACCCTCTTCCCTTTCTTCTCATAGATAATTTTTAAATTTGATTTTACTTCCACTGAAGAAAAGTGTTAGTGAGGATGTGGAGAAATTGGAACCATCATACATTACTGGTGAGAATGTAAACAGTACAGCTGCTGTGGAAAACAGTTTGGTGGTTCCTCAAAAAAATATTAAACATAGAATTAACACTTAATCCAGTAATTTCACTCCTAGGAATGTACCCAAAAGAACTAAAAGCAAGTACTCAAAGAGATATTTGTGTACCAATGTTCATAGCAGAATTATTCACAATAGTCAAAAGTGGAAACAAACCAAGGGCCCATCAAAAGATAAATGGATAAAGAAAATATGATATGTATACACAACAAAATATCAGTCATAAAAAATAATAAAATTCTGATACAGCCCACATGGGTGAGTCTTGAAAACATTATGCTAAATAAAATAAGGTGGACACAGAAGTACAAACAATATACGATTCTGTGTATACAAAATGCCTGAAACAGGCAAATTCACAGAGAAGAAAAGTAGATTAGAGATTATCAGAAGCCATGGGGAGGGAAGAATGAGAAGTTATTGTTTGATGGATAAAGAGTTCCTGTTTGGGGTCATGGAAAAGTTTTAGAAGTAGTGGTGGTGACTTCATAACACTTTGAATATTATTAGTGCCACAAGTTGTACAGTAAAAATGGTTAAAGTGGAAAACATTGGTATTTAAAAAAAAAATCTCTCCGCCCATTTTTTATATAAATAGTAGTATGCTCTCCATGCTTTTCTCCATCTTGCTTTTTGTGTGTGTGTGTGTTTTACTGAATAATCACCTATAGTAGTATATGGTGAGATTTCTCATTCCTTATACAAAGTAGTCTGTCATATAAATGTATCATAGTATTCAAGTCTCCTAACAATAGAAAATTGGGATGTTTATTGGAGATTTTATTTTTTTAAGTGTTTATTTATTTGTTTTGAGAGAGAGCGTGAGCAGGGGAGGGGCAGAGAAAGAGGGAGGGAGAGAATCCCAAGCAGGCTCCATGCTGTCAGCACAGAACCCAATGCAGGGCTCAATCCCACGACCCTGGGATCATGACCTGAGCCGAAATCAAGAGTTGGACACTCAATCGACTGAGCCACCCAGGCACCCCTATTCACTGGAGATTTTAAAAAAATTTTTTTTAATGTTTTTATTTATTTCTAGGAGAGAGAGAGAGAGACAGCGTGAGCAGGGGAGGGTCAGAGAGAGAGGGAGTCACAGACTGAAACAGGCTCCAGGCTCTGAGCTGGCAGTCAGCACAGAGCCCGACGCGGGGCTCGAACCCACGCACCGTGAGATCATGACCTAAGTGAAAGTCGGACGCTTAACCGACTAAGCCACCCAGGTGCCCCTCATTGGAGATTTTAAAGTAAAGAAGTGATATAACCTGATCTACATTCCAAATAGATCATTGTGGCTGATATGTGGACAATGTATTTTGGGGGAGTTGGGGAAGAGTGGAAGCAGAAAGATAAGGCCTTTATAACATCCTGAAGAGATGATGGTTACTTGAACGAAGGTGGTATTGTTGGACACAGAGAAAAATCCATGAATTCTGGATTGTGATTGTGGTAGAGACTATAGAATGTTTTGATGGACTGGATGTGGGAAGTAAGGGATAAAGAAAAGCAAGGGTGAATCTTAATTTGGGGACTTCATAAGTTAGGTGGATATCGGTGCTATGGATGGAGGAGACTAGAGAAGAAGTAGGTATTAGTGGTTTTGTTTTCATATGTGTTTTGTTTGTTTTCAGTTTTGTCTTCTGTGGGGAAAGAAATCAGGAGTTCTTCGGACACCCAGGTAGAGCACTGAGTAAGTCCTGTGGAATATGAAACTGGAGTTCAGTGGAGATGCTAGGTGTTAAATATTTTGGAAATTATTGGCACATAGGTGGCATTTAGAGCCATGAAATTAGAAGAGCTTACATAGGAAGGAAGTGTAGCTGGGACCAGGAAAGAGGTCAGTACGATAGCTCTGGTCTATGCTACCAAAGGAAGGTGAGCAAACACAGAAGCCTAAGGTGCAGCACCTGAGGTGGGGGTGGGGAGGAGAAACCTGAAGAATGTGGTGTCATGAAACCCAAAAGAAGAAAGTTTTTTTTTTTTTAAATGAATGGGGGAGCTGCCCATTTCCATAGCCATGTTCAGTGCTACAAATACATGAAGTTAGATGGCCGAACGAAGTAGCCAATGGCTTAGGCAATAAGGAGGCTATTGATGATTTTCATGAGAGACGTTTAAGCAGAGGCATCAGAGAATGGGTAGTGAGGAGTAGGAGACAGGCAGGTCAAAGAAGAGCTTTAGATGGGAAATTCTCAAGCATGTTTGTAATGCTTTCCTTGTGAAGAAGGAAGACAGAAAAAGGAGAGGGCTAACCGGGGTGGTCACTTTATATCCAAACTACAGTTCTTAGGCACATTATCATCACCTATCTAGACTTAACTAGTGGTATCACAAGATTTCACTGCCCCTTCTACCCCCTCTACTTTTTATTTCCTCTTATCTTGAGATGCTCTTTGATTCCATTTGTTTGCAGTTCTTCCTCAGTCATTTCCTCAGAAAGGAAACATGGTTGTGAGCTCTTTGTGTATTGAAAATGCCTCTTCTTTGGCCATCCCTCATGTGTGTAGTGGATTCTTGGATCACTCCCTGTCCTCTAAATGTGGCTTTTCTACTTTCTAACTTCCAGTGTTGAAGATGGGAAGACTCATACTGATACTTGCTTTCTTTCCTTTAGAAAGTAACCAGTTCTCTTTGACTGAAAGCTTACAAGGCTTCTTCCTTGGGATATGGGAATTTCACCAGGATATGGTTCACTTTTTTCATTATTCTGGCCTTTAACTTGATGGTCTTGATCAACGCAAAAACCGAAGTCTTTCCTCATTCTTTTTATGGGACTTCTAAAATTTGTAATCTTTTGTCTTCATGGCTCATGAATTTGCTCTCTGTGGTCAAATATGTTCTCCATTCAGTCTACTTAAACTCTTGATGGAGGGTTTAGCGGTGACCATTTTGTTTTCAGTTCATTGACTTTTTACATTTTTAAATTTAAATTTTAAGGTAAGTATAACCGTATACTTTCAGGAAACATCTTTTGTGCTTTAATTCTGTGTCCTTCAACGCCCCCTACATCATAATTAAAGTCACTTAAGTCTGCCTTCTTAGGCACCAACTGTTTTGATTACTTGGTAGCATGCTTTCTTTAAGTTACAGTATCTTCCTAAATGGTTGATGGTCTTTTTGGCTGACTCATACCTTTGGATATAAAATCCCTCAGGAAGTGGAGCACTGGGTTTTACTGGCCAATGTTAGAAGAGAGGTATCTACTCAAGGCAGTGGGCGTCCCTTACCCCAGGCACAACGGGATTTATTATCTCTACTCCTGGCCCGCCAGAGAAACAAGCCTTTTTCCACAGCTTTGAAGTCCTAACTTTGTACACAGTGATGTTCTGAACCTATAATGCGTGTCCCAGAACGTAGGGCCTCAGCTATATTTGGGTCCGACCTCAGGCTTCGACAGTTGTTTGTGTGGCCTTGGAGCCCAAAAGGAAGGGAGTCAGGAACTTGAGTTCAAAATCCCCTTAATTTAATTTGAGTTTTAAGTCCGTAACTCTCAGACCATGGCCCCCGGAGCACAAGAACAAAATTCTGGCACATTAAATATACACACTACGCTGTAATGTAAAGTTATATGACATATGATTATTGGTACAGCTGCTAAGTATACGTAATTAATTGAGGTGTATGATTAGTTGGAGTCATAACGAGAGCAAATTATATTTTGAAATAAATGGAATCTTAAATGCATTTTTTTTTTGTTTCAAGTGCCATGAAATACCACATATATTTTCAACATCCCACTAGGGATTAAGGAGTATGATTATAATTCAGGTTAGAGTTTGTAGTTTAAAGTTACCACGTGAGAGGACTTGTGTGCTGGTTTCTTGAACACTTTTTACTTAAATTTAGCTCACACCATCAGTAAGCTAAACTGGAAGGTGGAAATTTAACAGATCGGATGGTTAGAGTCCAACAGACATTCAGACACACCGGAAAAAGCACAGAGACACTAAGTTACTCATCCTGAACTCTGCTAATTAAAAAAAGTTTTAATCACCCTGGTTCAATTAATGTCTCTAAATAAATTATAAGTTAACAAAATGCTTGTCAGGCCAAACTCTGACCCAGGCTTGCCTCGGTGTGATGCAAACACTGGCTGCAGGCCAAGGACGCTTCGTGCTCTCATGCTGAAATCCGAGCTGGGCTCTGTGAAGAGCAGAGGAGCCTCAACAAACATCTGGGCCTTTCTAACTGCTTTCTATTTTCAGTTTTTATAACAGTCTTCTCTGGATTTCTATATAAAAACAAAATACACTGCATGCTTTTCCTTAGAAGAGGCAAGAAAATCCTGATTGCTGTGCCGATTTGGTTTCAATTAGTACTGATGCTTCTCTCTTTTTAACGAATTATCCTGTGCCTCTCAGTTCTTCCACTTCCATGATCTCTCCTCTCGATTTTAGTTTTCCTCTCTGCGTTTTGATGGCTCATCAAATTATTATGAGGCATTCGTAGCAATTAATGACAAATCTCTGAGCAGGAAAATCCATCCGTCACAGTGGTAGCTGGTGTGCTTGGCTAACGAACAAGTTAAGATAATAAATGGATTCTCCATCTAGAAGTAGAGCCGGGCCCTCTACCATCGATACTCAGCCCGTGGCCTGCAGATGTGCTTCGTTTTGCCAACTCAGTGTTCTTTTAAAAAAAGTGAGTATTGGGGCGCCTGGGTGGCTAGTCGGTTAAGCGTCCGACTTTCGTTTAGGTCATGATCTCGCGGTTCGTGGGTTCGAGCCCCGCGTCGGGCTCTGTGCTGGCTGCCAGCCCAGAGCCTGGAGCCTGTTTCAGAGTCTGTGTCTCCCTCTCTCTCTGACCCTCCCCTGCTCACGCTGTCTCTCTCTCTCTCTCCTAGAAATAAATCATTAAAAAAATATTTAAAAAAATGTTTAAAAAAAGTGAGTATGAATGGAGGTGCCTGGCTGACTCAGTTAGTATAGCATGCAAGTCTTGACTTCGGCGTCATAAGTTCAAGTCCCATGTAGGGTGTAGAGCTTACTTTAAAAAATAATAATAAATTAAATTAAAATGAAACAAAATAAGATAAACTGAACATGAATGACTTTAAGTGGAATGTATTTTTTCCAGTTGACCCCAGGCCAAACAGCCTTAAACTCCCTCTCACTTTCACCCCACCTGAATGGCCTCTGAGTCAACTAAGTTTGTACCTTTTTCATGGAGAAAGACCCTGAAGTCAAATGTTTCTCATGTCAAGGAGTTCTGACGTGTGGCCCAGGGCTGTGCACGTTTAAGAAGCATTTGAGATGATTCTACAGAGGTGATCTTGGGCCCCTTGAAGAAGCATCACCTCAAGGATTTTCCAAATGGTCTTTGGGTATGTGACACACACACACACACACACACATACACCAAAACAGGTCAAATCAAAGTTATTTCTGTACTCTAATAGTATTATAGAAAAGTGACAGCAGATAAATGAAAATGATGATTCTCATGAATTCATGGGTTCTCCTTTTGCCAAATACACAGAAATTTTTATGAAGAAAAATAAGAGTAAATAATTAAAAATGAATTTTATATGGAAAGCAGCAATTATGTATGCATTGGGAGGAATGGTAATGTTACCAAATTTCAAAACAATTTTCTCTCCTAGCTCTCCCAAAGGTGACATGTTATTTTTTAAGTTTAATTTTCTAAAAATTCATTTAGTAGAAAAAAATTCTACTCGTGGAGATGTTTTTTTGTTTTTAAAAGGCAAAATTCTCTCTACACTTTGTAATTAAGGTTGCTTAATAGAGTTGAATTGTTACCCTTAATCCAATTACTCTAAATAAAATTATTGATTTGTTAGGCACTAATGAGGTGAACTAAGTTACCATCAAACCTAAATTAGGCAATGTCTTTGCACTGTTAAAGCACACAGCTTACTAATTACCATTCTGAAAATCCTGGACAATGTTCTTTGAAATTGGCCGAGACTTTTTCTTTTAAACTTAGCAAAGTGGGCAACATTTTTCTAGAAGTTTTTTTCCCTCTGATTTTTAAAATGTTTTTTATTTATTTCTGAGAGAGAGAGGGAGAGACAGTGTGAGCAGGGGAGGGTCAGAGAGAGAGGGAAATACAGAATCTGAAACAAGCTCGAGGCTCTGAGCTAGCTGTAAGCACAGAGCCTGACGCGGGGCTCGAAACCATGAACCGTGAGATCCTGACCTGAGCTGAAGTCAGACGCTTAACCGACTGAGCCACTCAGGTGCCCCTCCTCTGATTTTTTAAAAGTTGTGCGTAAACTCATACAATATAGAAAAGTAAAAAAAGCAAACCATCCGTAACTTTACCCGCTTAGAGAGGACTTTTAACAAAGTATAGCATAATAAGAAAGGTGATAAAATCGTAATATGAATACAACATAATGTAAAATATTTATAAAATAAAAGGTCAATTTTATAAAATTTAAAAAAATTGTGTACCACAAAAAGCCACAGTTAAACAAAATGCAAATTTCACAGAACTTCATAAAATAAAAAGTAAATTTCTTCTTCCTTAATTCGATCCTGATAGTGGCTCTTTTTCATCTTTTTTTGGAAAAAGTTTTTCCAGTGATTAACATACCTTTAAATAATATATTTAGGACTTTGATTCTTTTTTCCCCTTTTCAATTTAGGTACAACTTGCATTCAGTAAGTTGTACACAAATCTTCAGCTGGTTCAAAGAACTTCTATGTATGTCTATAACCATGCCACTGCTAATTACTACCCACATCAAGCCACAGGACATTTCAGCTCCTAGGAGGCTCTTACCATTTTACCCTTTCCCAGGCAGTGTTCTCCCAAAGATAATCCCTTTTCTCCTTTATCAACATCTATGAGTTTTACAAGTGTTTGAATGTTATGTAAACAGAATCATATAGTGTATACTTTCCCCCCTTTTTAAAATTCAAATATAATTATATAACAGTGTTATTTTAATTTCAGGGGTACAATAGAATGATTCAACAATTATACAATTCTCAGTGCCCATTGATTAAGTGTACTCTTAATCTCTTTTATCTATTTCACTCATCTCTCCATCCATCCTCTGGCAACTGTTTGTTCTCTGTGCTTAATAGTCTTTTTGTTTATTTGTTTGTCTCTTTTTTCTTTGTTTTGTTTCTTAAATTCCACATATGAATGAAATCATATGGTATTTGTCCTTCTCTGACTGATTTATTTCGCTTAGCATTATATCCTCTAGGCCTATCCATGTTGTTGCAAATGGCAATGTCTCATTCTTTTTTATGGCTTTGTGTCTCTATCTATCTATCTATCTATCTATCTATCATCTATCTATGTGTATGTGTGTGTGTATATATCTACAAATACACACATATACACACCTCACCTCCTTATCCACTTGTCTACCAGTAGACACTGGGGTTGTTTCCATATCTTGGCTATTGTAAATAATGCTGCAGTTAACATAGAGGTGCATCTATCTTTTCAAATTAGTGTTTTTGGGTTTCTTTGGGTAAATACCCAGTAGTGGGATTACTGGATCATACAGTAACTCTATTTTTAACTTTTTAAGGAACCTCCATACTGTTTTCCACAGCATCTATGCCAATGTGCATTCCTACCAACAGCATACAAGGGTTCCTTCTTTTCCACGTCCTTGCCAACACTGGTTATTTCCTGTGTTTTTGTATTAGCCATTGTGACAGGTGTGATGTTTTGCACAGTGAAGGAAACCATCAACAAAACAAAAAGGCAACCTACTGGATGGGAGAAAATATTTGCAAATGATATATCTGATAAGGGGTTAATATCTAAAATATATAAAGAACTTATACAACTCAACACCAAAATAACTGAAATAATTCAATTTAAAGATGAGCAGAGGCTCTGAATAGAATTTTCACAAATAAGACATTCAGATGTTCAACAGACTCCTGAAAAGATGCTCAACGTCACTAATCATCAGGGAAATGCAAATTAAAGCCACAATGAGATATCACTTTAAATACTCTTTTCAATAAGATTTCTTTCATTCAACATAATGTATGTGAGATTCATTCATGTTTTAGGTATATCAGTGGTTTATTTTTCATTGCTACATTGTATTCCATACATGACTATGTCACACTTTATTTGAGGTTTTTGGGTTTTCTTTAATTTTTTAAAAATGTTTTAAATTTATTTCTGAGAGAGAGAGAGAGAGAGACAGCGAGAGCAGGAGAGGGTCAGAGAGAGATGGAGACACAGAATCTGAAGCAGGCTCCAGGCTCTGAGCTGACTGTCAGCATAGAGCCTGACACGAGGCTTGAACCCACGAACCGTGAGATCATGACCTGAGCTGAAGTTGGACACTTAACTGACTGAGCTACCCAGGAGCCACTACAATTCATTTGTTTTATTGTTGGTGAGCAAATGGATGGTTTCTATTTTTTTACCTGTCATGAATAATACTGGTCTTCTTGAACATGTCTTTTTATGGACATAAGCACTCACATATCTTGGGTATACAACATGGAGTTCAATTTACCAATAATTTTTTTGCCCTTATAAGAAATCTTGCCCCCAAATCACAGAAATATTCTCTTATGTTTTCCTGTAGAAAGCTTGTTTTGTTACTTTTCACATTTGGTTTTAAGATCTATCTTGAATTAAGTTTTGTGTACAGTATGAAGTAGAGGTCAAGATTCTTTCTTTTTTCTCAAGTATATCTCTACTTGACCTAGCATCATTCATTGAAAAACCTATCCCTTCCCCCATTGAGTTTTAGTAAAGAAGTGCCTTATTTTGAGATCATCTAGTCAATTTCTGCAAATAATTTGTGAGCATTTTGCTTGGGATTGAATTGAATTTCTAGAACATTTCGGAAAGAATGGACATCTTAATAATCTGTGAACATATTATCACTCCATTTAAAAAATATCTGTAATGTCTCTCGGCAATATTTTGCATTTTCAGTGTAAAAATTACATGGTTCTTTTGTTAGATATGTTACTTGTTTCCTGATGGTTTCTGGTGCTATCTTATATAGTATTTATAAAATTGTTATTTTCTACTTTTTTTCTAATACATAGATGTAAATTTGATTTTTTTATTTGACCCTGTATCCTGCAACCTTGCTAAATTCTAATAATTTGTTTGTTGTTGAAACCAATTGGTTTCATTGAAAACCAATAACTTGGTTTATTGAAAACATAAAACAAAATTGATAAATCTTTGTCCATACCCATCAAGAAAACAAGAGTGAGGACTCAGATAAATAAAGTCAGATATGAAGGAGAGATAAATGAAGGAGAGATAACAACCAACACCAGAGAAATACGAAGGATTATAAGAGAATATTATGTAAATTCTATGCTAACAAATCGTACAACTTAGAATAAATGAATAAATTCTGAGAAACATATAATCTCCTACAACTGATCAGGAAGAAATAGAAAATCTGAACAGACCAATTACTAGATGTGAAATTGAATCAGTAATCAAAAAACTGCCAACAAAGTTGGCAGAACCAGATGGATTCACTGGTGATTTCTACCAAACTTTGAAAGAATTAATACCTATTCTTGACCTTTTCCAAAAAATAGAAGAGAAAGGAAAACTGCCAAATTCATTCTAGAAGGCCTGTATTACACTAATACCAAAATAAGATAAAGATAGTAGAAAGCAAGCAAGCAAGCAAGACAGACAGACAGACAGACAGACTACAGGTGCAAAATTCCTCAACTAAATATTAGCAAACTGAATTCAATGACACATTAAAAAATCATTCACCATGATCAAGTGGGATTTATTCCACGGAGGCAAGGTGGTTCTATATTTACAAATCAGTCAATGTGATACATCACATTAACAGGACAAAGGATAAACACCATATGATTATTTCAAGAGATGCAGAAAAGCCTTGACAAAATACAACATCCGTTCATGACATGAACTCTCAACAAAGTGGGTTTAGAGGGAACATACTTCAACATAATAAAAGCTGTATGTGAAAAACCCATAAGCTAACATCATACTCAATTATGAAAAAATGAGAGCTCTTTCTCTATGATCAGGGACAAAACAAATAAATGCACTCTCACTACTTTTATTCAACATAGTACTAGAAGTCCTTGCTGCAGCAGTCACTGAAGAAAAATAAATAAATAAAAGGCATCCACATGGATATGTAAGAAGTAAAACTGTCACTATTTACAGGTGACATGACACCATATATAGAAAACCCTAAAGACTCCACCAAAAAACTATTAGAACTGATAAATGAATTCATTAAAAAGTGTAGGATACAAAATTAATATACAGAGATCTGTTATACTTCTATACATGAATAACAAAGTAGCAGAGAGAAAGCTTAAGCAGGGAGTAAGCTTAATCAAGGAGGAGAAAGACCCATACTCTGAAAATTATAAAATAACTGATGAAACAAACTGAAGATGACACAAAAGAATGGAAAGATATTCCATACTCATGGATTGGAAGAATTCATATAATTAAACTGTCCGTATTATCCAAAGCCATCTACAGATTCAATGCAATCCTTATCAAAATACCAACAGCATTCTTTGTGGAACTATAAAAAAATAATAAATTTGTAGGGAACCACAAAAGATGAAAATTGTCAAAGCAATTTTGGGAAAGAAGAACAAAGCTGGCAGTATCACAATACCAGATTACAAAATACAGTACAAAGTTGTAGTAATCAAAATAATATGGTACTGTCAGAAACACAGACACATAAATCAACATAACAGAATAGAGAGCACAAAAATAAACTCATGTTTAGATGGTCAATTAATCTGTGACAAAGGAGGCAAGTATATACAATGGGGAAAACACTGGCTCTTCAGCAACTGGTGTTGGGAAAACTGGACAGCTACATGCAAAAGAATGAAACAGGACCACTTTCTTTCACCATACATAAAAATAAACTCAAAATGGATTAAAGAGCTAAATATGAGACCTGAAATCATAAAACTCCTAGAAGAAAACATGGGCAGTGATCTCTTCGGCATTAGCTGTTGTAACATTTTCCTAGATATGTCTCTTCAAAGCAAGAGAAACAAAAGCAAAAATAAACTATTGGGATTACACCAAAATAAAAAGCTTTTGCACATCAAAGGAACCCATCAACCAAACGAAATGGCAATCTACCGAATGGGAAAATATTTGCAAATAATATGTCCAATATGGAGCTAATATCCAAAATATATAAAGAATGTACACAACTCCACACCAACAAACAATCCGATTGAAAAAATGGGTGGAGGACCTAAATAGATATGCTTCCAAAAAAGACAAACAGATAACCAACAGAATGCTCAACATCAAAACTACCAGGGAAATGCAAATCAAAACCACAACAAGATATCACCTTACACTTGTCTGTTGGCTAAAATCAAAAAGACAAGAAAAACAAATGTTAGTGAGGATGTAGAGAAAAGAGAACCCTTGTGCACTGTTATTGGGAATGCAAACTGGTGCAGCCACTATGGAAAATGGTATGGTGGTTCCTTGAAAAATTAAAAATAGAATTACCACACAATCCAGCAATCCTACTTCTGGGTATTTACCCAAAGAATACAAAAACACTAATTCAATATGAACCCTTATATTTATTGCAGCATTATTTACAATAGCCAAGATATGAAAGCAACCCAAGTGTCAAAGATGTGGTACATTTGTGCGTGTCTTCACACGAATGCGCGCGCGTGTGTGCGCGCGCGCACACACACACACACTGGAATACTACTTAGCCATAAAAAGAATGAAATCTTGTCATTTATGACAACACGGATGGACCAAGAGGGTGTAATGGTAAGTGAAATAAGTCAATCAGAGAAAGACAAATACCATATCATTGCACTCCTATGTGTAATATAAAAAAGCAAAACAAACCCAAAACCAGACTCTTAAATACAGAGAACTGGTGAGTGTCAGAGGGGAGTTGTTGTGTGGAGAGGATGGGTGAAATAGAAGGTTAAGAGGTACAAACTTCCAGTCATAAGATAAATAAGTCACAGAGATAAAAAGTATAGCACAGGATGGAGCGCCTGGGTGGCTTAGTCGGTTAAGCGTCTGACTTTCGCTTAGGTCATGATCTCGTGGTTCGTGGGTTCGAGCCCCACGTCGGGCTCTGTGCTGACTGCCAGCTCAGAGCCTGGAGCCTGTTTCAGAGTCTGTGTCTCCCTCTCTCTCTGACCCTCCCCTGCTCACGCTACCTCTCTCTCTCTCTCTCTCTCTCTCTCAGAAATAAATAAAACATTAAAAAAAATTTTTTTTTAAAAGTATAGCATAGGAAATATAGTCAATAATAATGTAATAATATACGGGGCAGATAGGGACTACACTTACCATGGTGAGCACTGAGCAATGCAGAGATCATCGAATCACTGTGTTGTACACCTGAAACTAACATAACACTGTATGTTAATTACACCTCAATAATTTTTTTAAGACAGCCTCATGCCAAGAACTTTACTGGAATTTTACTCTACCTGCAAGGTTACAAGTTAGCTTCCTCCACTGTTGCTTGCAATCCAACACAAGATGCCTGGGCCGTGATGAAAGCAGTATCTGGTGTATCAGCATGTTTGTATCAGCACACTCCAATGTGCGGATGTTCATCTAGGAACACCTGCACACACAGTGGGTCATATTACAGGAGAGGAACACTGAGCTTGGGGAACTTTCTCTTTTATGGCAACCAGTAAGTGACTTCTTGTCTCAAAGCAGACATGATCTTAGTTCTCAGTGATGCTTGCTGCAAATACAACCCTCCAGAGTACTCAGGGCTTTGTATTCTCGGCACGCTCGGCAAGATGTGTAGGAAATGGGGGAGCCCCGTAGCAGAGTGTTTTCGAACACTCTCCACTCTGACTTTGACATCACCTTGGCTTCTGGCTTGACCAGGGCCTCATGGACACGAGCAGGTTGTGTTCACTGACAGGCTTTACTTTGAGTTTGTATGGGCACCAACAAGGAAGCAAGCTGCCCTCTGTCAATCGCAGGTGTCGAGATTTGGATACTGGTAATCACCAGTGCAGGACCTTGACTTGGATGTCTTTCTGGAACAAAGCTGCTTTGTCCTTTTGTCTCTTCTATTATCTCTTGTGACGGTCTGGGATTATCTCAATCTCTTTGCCTTTTTCTGAGGTCCCTCCCCTTTCTAGGAGCCCCCACAGGCTAAAATCTATCGTTAGAGGGCAGCTGTATGGCCTCTGTCTTGCCAAAGCAGTATGCTGTGGAAAGAGGGGCAAGCAGGGCCAGGGGCCGGGAACTTCCTGTCTCAGCTATTCTGAATAGCTCATCAAATAGTTAATTTGATGGGTTAGCAGCCAGCTCTCCCCCCACTCTTTTCATTTGTCGGGGAGTCACGGGCTGGAGCTGTCTTGGAAAAAGTTGCTTTGGGCTAATGTGTCACTCTGCTCTGTTTTCTTCACGTTTCCTATCCTGCTGCTTCCTCATTCAGGATTTCCTCACACTTCCGGCTCTTGTTTTCTCTGTTATGTTTTTCATTTCTTAAAAAAAAAAACCCAATAAATTATTCCTGCTATTTCAGTGGGACCTTGGGAGACAGGAGAAGTAAACAGGAACACTCATTTCTCTGTCTTGAACTGGAAGCCTGTAAGTTTTCAAGCACTCAGCATCAGAAAAAGAGTAACTACTGTGAGATCCCCCTTCCCTCCCCCATCCTTCTCTTTCCCTCTCTCCCACTCTGTACTTCCATATACTCAGCCCACAGGTAAACTACAGGACATCAAATGCTATTAAAATAAAAATAAAATAGAACGACAATTTTCATGATGTTTCTTCTTTTACTCTGTCCTTGATTCCAAAAACATCTGCTAAGTGTCTCCTCCGTGCTTGGCATTACTGTAGGCACTGGGATTACATAACAAAACTTTAGTTCCCTTTCTTTTTTTTTTTTTTTTTAATATTTTATTTATTTCTAGGAGAGAGACAGAGAGAGACAGCGTGAGCAGGGGAGGGTCAGAGAGAGAGGGAGACACAGACTNTTGATTTTTCAACTTAATCTTTTTCCTTATGGAGATTAGTCTTAGGTCTATAGGAAGGAAGGAATAAGGAAAGCAATTCTCCTCCCTCTCAATATTTTATTAAATAATTCATTTCCTATTTGCGTATGATATTTTATTACATACTAAGGTTTTTTTTTTAATGTTTTTATTTATTTCTAGGAGAGAGAGAGAGAGAGAGAGAGACAGTGTGAGCAGGGGAGGGTCAGAGAGAGAGGGAGACACAGACTCTGAAACAGGCTCCAGGCTCTGAGCTGGCTGTCAGCACAGAGCCCGACGTGGGGCTCGAACCCACGAACCGTGAGATCATGACCTAAGCGAAAGTCGGACGCTCAACCGACTAAGCCACCCAGGCGCCCCAGTTCCCTATCTTTCTAAGGCTAAGGACTGGGAAGAGCAAATCAGGCAAGCAAACAATAGTCAGTGGGGTAAGTATGAAATTCACATGACGTACTCTTTGCAAAGGGAGGACCTGTTCTGGAGAACAACTCTCACCAAGAGGAAGCGATTTTGCCAAAGGTGGGGGGTGAGGTGGAATGAAGGCTTCTGCATGGAGATGATGTGCCAGCTCGGGCTCAAAACTCAACAGGACTGTCCCAGACAGACAAAAGGAAGATACTTCATAACATGCATATCAGGCATATGGCATACTGGGGAAATGTAGCATATTTCCAGAGCTCAAATGTCTAAGGGGAAACAGAAGAGCAGGAAGTTCTTTGTGAGTCACACCAAAGAGTGGCCAGTGTTTCCCAAAGTGTAACACGAAGATTATTTTAGCTCACACATGAGCTTTTTAAAACATAGTTTTTGAGTTTATTATGTGTGTTAGAAACATAAACCGACACATTGAATCCATGATTTTACAAACATTAGCACTTAGGGTAAGACTAGAAGGTAATGCTGTCAGGTTTCACCTCAGGCAAGGCAATGTACATGTAAGTGCTCAGACACACTCATAAATGTCCCAAGCCTTCAGTGACCACCAGACTTAGAGAAAATTTTAAAAAAAGGGACACATGCATAGTATTAAGGAGCTTAATAAAGGGAGAGATTAAAAAAAAGAAAGAAAAGTAGTAATCTCTCTACTCCCAAATTCATGCATTTGGGTTTGATGCATTTGGGGCAGATCAAGGAAAAAGATACGACCACAAGAAACAGCACACAACTAGCTTTACTGGGTGCTTATGGCTGCATGTGGATAATCTTGGCACAAAAGAAGTCTGTCCAGAGGCCGCAGCTTTGGGGAGCCACCACCCAGAAGGAAAGGAGGGCACGGGAACTCCCAGGGAAAAGGGACGCCAGAAAGTGGCTTATGTGTCTAGATGATGTCACGCAGTAGTGTGACAGGCAGTCTCTGGGTCAGAGAGCTGCAGAGGCCGGCCATAATAGCCTCAGGCCTTATAGCCACGAGGCTCTATCTAACCAACACAGCAGAGGTGGGGTGAGGTTTCATGGAGTATGCAAAGCAGATGGGACCTAAGTGGCTTAAAATCTGCTTATTTGGGGTACTTTTTAGGCGAGGAGATGCATAAAAATTTGAATTTGGCACCGGTGGGCTTTTGAGCTAACGAGTCTTGGCCTTGAATGAACAAAAAAAAAAAACAATGGAGCCAATACACAGAGACCTTCTTTGGCTCATTTATACAACAGTATCGGTTCCATTGAGGTCCTGAATCCTGTAGTTTGTGAACACGATGTAGAGCAATGTGTTCAAGTGAATGAAATCACATTACAATAAAACAGGGCTCCACTTTGAAGCTGTATTTATTTTCCTTTAGTATAATTCAAAATAAACCCAAACGATTTAATTTGATTTGATTTCAAAACAATTTGCATTTAGGTTAAACTGAGGAGCCCATGTGGCAGTTAAGGGCATAGATCGGCGTCAGAAAGTCCTGAACGCAATGTCTAGATTTACCACCCACATAACTTCTAGCTGCTTCAGTGCCCTTGTATGGAAAACGAGGATCCTAGCCTCTACTTCCTGATAAGTTTAGGATTAAACAAGGTAATGCAAGTGGAACAGGCTGTTAGACTCCTCTGGCCTCGATGCTAACCGAGGGAACTAGAGAGAGGACATCAGAGTGTGAGAGGCAGGACACCTCCACCCTCACCAAGTGCAGAATTTACAGCGGGGACGCAGGAGTCAGTTGTCAAGGACTAAACTCCCTCACCCACTCAGAGAACAAGAGCTAAAGTGTGGAAGAGAGTTTGGTGAGGGGCCTGTTGGGGAAATCTGTTTGGGGAGGGTGGCTGTACAGCCTGGATATCCCACTCCACCTCTTTGCATGGAGGGGTGAAGGTGCGACTTTCTGATCCCAGGTTGAGGGGGCGGGTTTCAGTGGAAACATGGGGAGAGCAGTGAGCTGTCTCCCACAGTTGTGAGACAAAGACACTGGTGCTTAAAGACACCTTTGCCTAAAGTCAACTGATGTCTCACTCAGCTGTGGAGCCCAGAGAGAGAAAGGCTGACTGGCTTGTCTTCTCGCAGGCAGAGCCCGGATGTGTGGACCAGATGGTGGGGTCCTGCAGGAGAGAGCCGAGTCCTAGACAGTAAGGCTGCCTAAAGGTGAAGAGACACCATGTTAGCACATGGTGTTAGGACATAGGTCCCCAGAGATCTAACCAAAGAGCACAGGAAAGCGTCACCATGATAGAAAGAGTCAATCTGGATTGTTCACCTGGCCAAACCCCGAGGTCCCAGAGCTGAAAGCCATCCAGACTAGGAAGGACTGTTCTTTCCTCTTTCTTCCTTCAGCCAACCATGGGTCTCCAGCAGAGTTAAGCCAGTCATCTGTTGGAGAAGTGATGGAAGAGTTGATATGGTGGATGGCAAAAAGCAGTCTCTTATTTGGCTTGCAAAATTAATTCATGGAAAACAAATTTTATAAAAGGGGGTGCCTGGATGGCTCAGTTGGTTGAATGTTCTACTTTGGCTCAGGTCATGATCTCATGGTTTGCGAGTTTGAGCCTCACCTCAGGCTCTGTGCTGACAGCTCAGAGCCTGAAGCCTGCTTCAGATTCTATGTCTTCCTCTCTCTCTGCCCCTCCCTCACTGGTGCTCTGTCTTTTTCTCTCTGAAAAAGAAATAAAAATTAAATAATTAAACCAAATTAATGGGTTAATTATGGAGTATGGGTTAAATCTGTTCTGCCTAGTATGGTAACCACATTTCTGGCTAGTGAGTACTTCCAACATGGCTAGTCTGAACTGAGATGTACTGTAAGTGTAAGCTACATGCTGGATTTCCAAGACTTGATATGAAGAAAAGAATGTAAAAATGTCTGATAATCGTATATTGATTACTTGTTGAAGCTGTAATCTACTAGATATGTTTTTATCTTTTAAAAATGGGGCTACTAGAAAATTTTAAATTACATATGTGGCTGGCATTATATTTCTATAGGAATGTGCTTATGTAGCCCTTACTGAATGTTTTCCTCTTAGTTATAAAGTGACTAAGATTTTCAAACGAGTCTCATCACAAGCTTTCTGTCTCCCTCAAAATATGGCATTCCCAGCAAGACAAATCTCGGCAGTGTGACAAACGTGGACTCATCAGATGACTAACAGAAAGGAAAATGCCATCACCAATTCCAGCAACACCTGTGTTTTCTCTGAGTATCTGCCACCAAATGCTACCAAAGTCTTGTCTTACGTAGCTCAAAAGACAAAACCACCATGCAAGGCAGGATAAAGTGAAAGGAAAGAAGCAGGTACTGACTTGTAGATGAGAAACTGAATGAATCGTTGGTTAATATATTGTAGAAAGCCTTCCAAAGCTTGTGCTTGTTCAAATATCTGATTTTAAAAGTTTACAGAAAGCCAATATTCCTTTACAGCTAGCAACATTTTCATTCATCCCATATACGAAGGCTTCAAAGTTCATTGCTGGCCAGGGTATTCCATGATGGAGGCAAATCTTTCCCCGCCTTTGTGGTGCCTTCCCATTGGATGTCCATGTCTCCTGGCCACAAGGGAGGCTGCCCAGGAAGTGGCCATCTCAGGATGGAACCTGGTGGAAAAGATGAAAATCCCTGCAGCTTTATTGAAGTTCCACTAAACAAGATGGTATGGGGGACCTCAGAGTAGCGTTACTTCATGGTGATACTATGTCTCAGGAAGTGGTAAGGATGCTGGTCCTGGCAAAGGGTAGTGGTCAGATCCAGGACAACTGTGATGGGCAAGTCACTGTCCAGAGCTCTTCTGTGGGTGGTGGCAGTTTTTTCAGCTTGCACGTATTAGACTTCTCCTTCTGCCCAATTCTTTTTCCCTTCTTGCCCTCCACAGATGTTAACCCCTAATAAATAGCTTGTACTCCCAGTTCAGGCTCAGTGTCTGCTCTTGGAATACCCAACCTCGGACATCCCCCTGCAACCTGAGATAGCGCCTCACCCCGTACCCATTTCCATATCCCATTATCTTCCAGAGCTGGTCTTTGGGGGCAGAAAGGGGATAACAGACTGGGATGCAATGCTGGTAGGTGCCCCAGCAACCGTCCCCATCCCCCGGAGTACACGTACAAGGAGGAGGATACGGTATCTGTTGAGCTGGTGGCATGTCCCTGTGCATGGGACACTCCCAATCTGGAAGTGCTTCTGAGAAGCTGGCCATGCTACCTTTTCTTGCTATTCAACTGGGACAAAGGCCTCCAAGTGTTCAAAATGGAGCTTTCATGGTGTTAGCATTTCCTTCCCTGGCCCCATGACAGGTCCTGTGTGTTCCCGGGAGAGCAGCCAAGCCCTCAGGGGAAGCCTACGAGCTCCATTTCTAACCTCTCCTCTCCTGCCCAACCCATCCCAGCATCTTTGAAGATGGAGGACCTGTGTACTTCCCAATGGCCAGCTTACCAGAAAGAAGACACAGCCCCCCACCTCCCACTGCCAGCAGTGTGTTTACCTGGGTCTCCCCCTCCTTCTTCCCGCTTCCCTGGAAGGCTTGGACTTCAACAAGTTCTCTTAAGCTTCCTTAAGACAGCAATGTCTAATGAAGGCATTTGAGTGAAAGCCAAGGAAACGTTTCAAGTTCTGTCTTCGGACACAGCTTTGAGAGTAGTGGCAAAAGCAAGTTCAGACCTTGGAAAATCACTATGCCCACTACTCTCTCCACTCCCAGGCGGGGGGTCCTCTGATTAATAGCTGCCTATTCAGGGGCGCCTGGGTGGCCTAGTCAGTTAAGCGTCCAACTTTGGCTCAGGTCATGATCTTGCGGTTCGTGGGTTCAAGCCCCGCATCAGGTTCTATGCTGGCAGCTCAGAGCCTGGAGCCTGTTTCAGATTCTGTGTCTCCCTCTCTCTCTCGGTCCCTCCCCCACTCATGTTCTGTCTCTCTGTCTCAAAAATAAATACACTATTAAAAAATGGCTGCCTATTCATTAGCACATTGACAACCACAAATATTTATTTTAAAATATAGAACTTGGCCACAAATGAATTGGATAAATGGCATTATTTCCTATCCAATCAGATCCTTTGCCCATGGATATTTATTTCCTTATTGGGAAAGTGAGGGGACTCACCTGCCTTGAAAAAAAAAAGGGGGGGTGGGGGAGATTCACTCAATTACATCCTGGAGGTTAAGGAAGGGGGAAGAACAAGGCAGAGGGGAGGAGCTACAGCTAGAACCTACTGGCTAGAGGTTTGCAAGGTCCAGGGTGCCTCCTTGTCCCTGGAAGATGGGCTAGGAACTGAGAACACGGGCTGCTGGTGAGAGCCGTGCTGCGTGTGAAATGCAAACATCTTCGTTGTTTTTCCACGCTGGCTAATTAAGATAATTCTGTTTGAAGTTACAGTTCCTGGCTCGAGTCTAAGAGGCCCCGCTCCTATTTCTTGAATCAGTGCCCACACTTTGTAGGTTTTCTGCATGGCTTGTCTGGCTGGGTGACTCTGGACAATGTTTTCAGGAGCTGTCAGGCATGTGCCGCAGTGAAAGAGGCAACTGTGTACGTGCAGACATTTCACAAAATGGCAGCATCTCACAGATCATAGGCAATAGGATTTTTCCAAAGACGCTGAATTTAAAGCTTACTCTGGAGAACCTGGGGACTTTGTGTAGACATGGCTCAGGTGGCACATACTAGGCAGCCAAAGGTTGATGAGATCAGAGCCCTGTGACTTCTCTGGTTTGCACTGATTTTAAGGGCAAGTTTTGGGATTAAATCAACAGGATTAGTGAGTCCACAGCCCTGCTCAAAGCCAAACTGCGTAAGCAATGAGAAGAGAGGCTGTGATAGTGTAAAGGGATGACTATTACCTCTTGTCCCCAAAGTTCTTCCAGACCAAGGTGATTTCTCCTGTGCTCAGGGTGCAGAATTTATGGTTTTCAACCAGCACCAATGAGCATCTGAGCAGAGTCAAAGATGCTTCCCAAACTGGGGCAGCCATGATGGATAACAATATGAAGATTCCTTAAAATACTAAAAATAGAACTGCCCTATGATCCAGCAATCTCACCTCTGGGTACAGATCCAAAGGAGATGAAATCACTTTCTCAAATATCTCCAATCCCATGTTTATTGCAGCATTATTCACAACAGCCAAGATTGGAAACAACCTAGGTGTCTGCCAACAGATGAATAAACATGTGAGATACACAAACACACACACACACACACACACACACACACAGAGGAGTATTATCCAGCCATGAGAAAGAAAAAAGTCTTGCTATTTGTGACAACATGAATGAACCTTGAGGGCATTTTGCTACGCAAAATAAATCAAATAAAGACAAATACTGCATGATATCACTTACATGTGGAATTTAAAGAAAAAGCCAAATTCACAGAAACAGGAAGTAGAAAAGTAGTTGCCAGGTCTGGGGGTGGAGGAAATAGGGAGAGGTTAAAAGTGTACAAACTTGCAAAACTTTTCTTGCCATTTACCTAGCTGGTTTCTAAATAACCTAGGGCTATCTTGCCAGGTACCAGAGGGACCTCTGTACCCAGATTCCTCATGTGTAAAGGCCACAATAACAGTAATACTGACCTCCTGGGGGGAGGGGGACAGCTGTCAGAAGCAGATGAGATGACACAGGAAAGCTCTTTGAATTGCACTAGGCACAGTTGACTATTTATAGCATTAATCATCATTGTTCACTTATCTGGTATTTGCAAATGACACTCGTCACAAAGCAAGAGCTATTCAAACCTGGCCCAAAGCTTCATTATCAATACGTGAGAAGTCTACGTTATCCAATTATGCCTTGGTTCTCTGGTTTTCACCCCTTGTAACCAGATAACCAGAAAACCACAGAGTTGGACAAGTTTGGGCTGTTTATTTTTAATTATATTTTTTAAGTTTATTTATTAATTTTGTGTGTGAGAGAGAAAGCATGAACAGCAGAGGCAGAGAGAAAGGGAGAGAATCCCAAGAAAGCTTTGCACTGTCAGCGCGAAGTCCAATGTGGGATTTGAACTCACAAACTGGGAGGCCATGATCTGAGCCCAAGTCAAGAGTTGGATGCTTAACTGACCGAGCCACCCAGGTGCCCCTATATTTAATGATTTCTATTCCATCTTATAATACCAAGGATTTGAAACCACATACATATAATGAAATATGAGTTTTAAAAATTCATAGTCAGACCACTAGCTGTGGATTATAGAGCTCACAGGGATGGAAGGTACAGCATGGGGAATATAGCCAATGGGACTGTAATGGTGTCATGTGGTGACACAGGGCTACACTTGTGGTGAGCACAGCATAACATAAACCGGTCAGATCACTAGGTTATACTCCCCAAATGAATTTAACGGCTTTCAATTATACCTCAGGTAAAAAAAAATTGTTTTGAAGAATCAATCTTTTAGAACATTCTCCAACAATTCCCCACTTACACTTCTAACTCCACCTTGAATCGTCTTCAAATGAGCACTTGGGAAACAAAACAAATTATATACAGGCAAAATATAGGTGGGGGATATAAAATCTATTTATCTATATATATGTATTTCTATATGTTTACATATTATATGCAATTATGTATTTTTATATATTTTATATGTAACACATAATTTAAGTTGTATAATTTATTTAAATCACATATAAAATCGAATGTTAAAATAAATAGTACACAGAGGTGATGCACATAAAAATAAGGCTGGGATGCAAATTTGCTTCTAAATTCCTGGAAACCAAAGAAAAAAGAAATCTGATTGGCTATGTATCTAGATTGTCCAAAAGAAGAAAGTACACCATTTCTTCAGGAAAACAAACAAATGAACAAGTACATAAAAAGCTTTTCCTGACACTTGGGTATTAATAAAAATTTTTTGCCTGATTTTTCACAGGTGAATACTGAGAATTGTCATGGCTGGGATGGATAATTTCTTCATCACATCTGGACAATAAATGTATTCATCGATTTAGTATGAGATTATTATAATATCCCTCAGTATATTCCAAATGAATAAAGCCAAGCATGGTGAAACAAAAAACAATTTCCAACTAAGAAATTGTCTTAGTCTCTGTCTCTCTCTCTCTCTCAAAAATAAATAAAACATTAAAAAAAAGAATGTGTTCAAAGTTAAGCTGTTAGCAACTTAAAATAGACTATTGTAAATTGTTATATGTAAGCCTCAGGGTAACCACAAAGCAACAAGTAGATAGACAAAAGATAAAGGAATATAGAAATACCACTAAAGAAAGTCATCAAACCACAAAGGAAGAGAGCAAGAGAAGGAGAAAAGAACAGAGAAGAACTACAAGACAATCTGAAAACAATTTAACAAAATGGCAATAAGTACATACCTATCAATAATTACTTTAAGTGTAAATGAACTAAATTCTCTAATCAAAAGATGTAGAGTGGCCGAATTAATAAAAAACAAGACCCATCCATATGCTGTCTACAAGAGATTCACTGCAAATGGAAACCAAAAGAAAGCTGGAGTATCTATACTTTCATCAGACAAAATAGATTTTTAAAACAAAGACTGTAATAAGAGACAAAGAAAGTCACTACATAATAATAAAAGAGTCCATTCAATACGAGGATATAACGTTTGTGAATATTTATGTATACAACCTAGGAGCAGCTAAATAGATAAAACAAATGTTAACAGACCTAAAGGGAATAATAGACAGCTATACAATAATAAGAGGGGACTTTAAAGCAGGGTACACCCCATTGAAATCAATGCATGGATCATCCAGACCGAAAATTAATAAGGAAACATCAGCCTTAAATGACATGTTAGACAAGATAGACTTAACAGATACATACAAAATATTCCATTCAAATGCAACAGAATACACATTCTTCTCAAGTGTACAGGGACTATTCTGTAGGACAGAGCATATGTTGGGCCACAATACAAGTCTCAATACATTTAAGAAGACTGAAATTGTATCAGGCATCTTTTCTGACCACAATGGTATGAAACCAGAAATGAAGAAAACTGGAAAATTCACAAATATGTGGTGATTAAACAACATGCTACGGTACAACCAACAGGTAAAAGAGAAATCAAAAAATACTTTGAGACAAATGAAAATGGAAATACAAGATACCACGGTTTGGAGGGACGCAGCAAAAGCAGTTCTAGGAGGGAAGTTCTAAGTGATAAATGCCTACATCAAGAAATAAGAAAAATCTCAAAATACGCAACCTAACTTCATAACTCAAGGAACTAGAAAAAGAACATATAAAGCCCAAAGTTAGTAGAAGGAAAAAAAGAAAAGATCAGAGCAGAACTGTCAAATAGAAACTAAAGATAATAGAAAAGATCAATGAATCTAAGAGCTGGTTCTTTGAAAAGATAAACAAAACTGATGACCTTTTAGCTAGACTCACCAAGAAAAAAAGAGGAGTCAAATATATAAAATCAGAAATAAAAGAGGAGA
The DNA here is from genome assembly GCF_003009895.1 of Hyaena hyaena. Taxonomy (NCBI): domain Eukaryota; kingdom Metazoa; phylum Chordata; class Mammalia; order Carnivora; family Hyaenidae; genus Hyaena; species Hyaena hyaena. The sequence goes on along the minus strand of NW_024080703.1, from coordinate 2,973,405 downwards.
CATTACAACTCATACCATAGAAATACAAAGGATCATAAGGCACTACGATGAAAACTTATATGGCAACAAATTGGACAACCTATGGAGAAATTCCTAGAAACATACAACTGACCAGGACTAAATCATGAAGAAATAGAAAATCTGAACAGATAGATTACTAGCAAGGAGATTGCATCAATAATCAAAAACTTCCCAACAAATAGAGGTCCAGGACCAAATGGCTTCACTGGTGAGTTTTATCAAACATTCAAAGAAGATTTAATACAGATTCTTTTCAAACTCTTCCAAAAAATGGAAGAGGAGGGAATTCTCCCAAACTCACTTTATGAGGCCAATATTGCCCTGATTCCAGAACCAGAGAAGGACACAAGAAAAGAAAATTATATCCTCAATTAACATAGATGCAAAAATGTTCAACAAATATTTACAGAATTCAACAATACATAAAAGGGATCATACACCATGATCAAGTGGGATTATTCCAGAAAAGCAAAGATGGTTCAACATCTGCATATCAAACAATGTGATACATTATAGCATCGAAATGATTGATTAAAAATTTATACAATTGTCTCAATAGCTTCAGAGAAAGATTTGACAAAATTCACCATCCATTTATGATAAAACTCTCAACCAAGTGAGTATAGAGGGAACATGCCTCCACGTAATAAAGGCTACACAACACAAAGCTGCTGCTAAAATCATACTCAACAGTGAAAAGTTGAAAGTTTTTCCTTTAAGATCAGGAACAAGAATGGGGCGCCTGGGTGGCTCAGTCGGTTAAGCATCCGACTTTGGCTCAGGTCATGATCTCACGGTTCTTAGGTTCAAGCCCCATGTTGGGTTTTGTGCTGACAGCTAGCTCAGAGCCTGGAGCCTGCTTTGGATTCTGTGTCTCCTTCTCTCTCTGACCCTCCCTTGCTCACGCTGTCTTGCTCTCACTCTCGCTCTCTCAGAAATAAATAAAAAAAATTAAAAAAAATTTTTTCAAAAGATCAGGAACAAGAAAAGAATGCCCACTCTTGCCATAGTATAAGTCCTAATCAGGGGAATTAGGCCACATAAAGAAATAAAAGCTATTCAAATTGGTAAGTAAGAAGTAAAACTGTCACTATTTGCAGACGATGTAATATTATACATAGATAACCCTAAAGACTCCACCAAAAGACCATTAGAACTAATAAACAAATTCAGTAAATTATTATTTATTATCTATTCAGCAAATAAACAAATTCAGTTTATTCCGTAATAAATAAATTCAATTCAGTATTGATTTTGCAGGATACAAAATCAACATATGAAAATCAGTTGCATTTCTATATACTAATCTATAGACTACTAAGAAAGAGAAATTAAGAAAACAATCCTATTTGCAACCACTTCAAAAAGAATACAATGCCTAAGAATAAATTTAACTAAGGAGGTAAAAGACCTGCACGCTAAAAACCGTACAACAGTAATGAAAGAAATCAAGGACACAAGTCAATAAAGATTTCATGTTCACGGACTGGAAGAATTAATGTTGTTTAAACATCCATGTGACCCAAAGCAGTCTAGAGATTCAAAACAACCCTATCAAAATTCCAATGGCATTTTTCCACAGAACTGGAACAAACAATCCTAAAATTTATATGAAACCACAAGACCCCCAAATAGCCAAAGCAATCTTGAGAAAAAAAGGAACAAAGTTGGAGAACATCATGTTCTCTGATTTAAAACTATATTACAAAGCTGTAGTAATCAAAACCATATAGTATCGTCATAAAAACAGACACATAAATCGATGGAATGGAACAGAGAACCCAGAAGTGAACCAAGACATATAGGGTCAATTAATTTACAACAAAGGAGCCAAGAATATAAAGTAGGAAAAAGACAGTCTCTTATAATAACTGGTGTTGGGAAAACTAAATGGCTACATGCAAAAGAATGAAACTGGACCACGATCTTACCATCATACCCAAAGTTAACTTAAAAAGGGATTAAAGACTTGGACATAATTCCTAACCCATCGAACTCATAGAAGAAAAATAGATGGTTAGCTCCTTGACATTGGTCTCGATGACAGTTTTTGGATCTGATACCAAAAACAAAGGCAACTACAGAAAAAATAAAGAAGTGCAACCACATCATACTAAAAAGCCTCTGCACAGCAAAGGAAGTCATCAACAGAATAAAAAGAAAATGTGCTGAATATATCTGATAAGGGGTTAATATCCAAAATATGAAAAGAACTATTCAACCTAATAAAAAAAAATCTGATTAAAAATGGGCAGAGATTCTGAACAGGCATTTTTCCAAAGAAGACACATAGATGGCCAACAAGCACATGAAAAGATGCTCAGCATCAATCATCATTAGGAAAATGCAAATTAAAACCACAATAAGCTATCCCCTGGCACTTGTTAGAATGGCTATTATCCAAAAGACCTGAAATAACAAGTGTTGGCGAGAATGTGGAGAAAAGGGAGCCCTTGTGCACTGTTGTTGGGAATGTAAATTGGTACAGCCACTATGGAAAACAGTATGAAGTTTCCTCAAAAAATTAGGAATAGAACCACCATGTAATCCAGCAATTCCACATCTGAGTATTTATATAAAGAAAATGGTAACAACAACTCAAAAAGGTATCTGCACCCCTATATTCATTGCAGCACTATTTAAAATAATCAAGATATGGAAACAACCTAACTGTCCATTCATAAAAAAAAAAAAAAAAAAGGATGAAGAAAACATCTCTCACACACACACACACACACACACACACACACACACACACACGAATACTACTCAGCCATAAATAAGAATGAAATCTTGGCATTTGCAACAACATGAATGGACCCTGAGGGGATTATCTAAGTGAAAGAAGTCAGAGAAAGACAAATACCACATTATCTCACTTATATGTGGAATTAAAAATAGCAACAACAGAAAACCAAGTTCAAAGACAGGAGAGACTGGTAGTTGCCAGAGGTGGGGGCAAAGGAGGGCCAAATGTGTGAAGGAGGTCAAAAGATATAAGCTTCCAGTTATAAAATAAGTAAGTTAAGCCACAGGGCTGTAATGTACAGCATGCCGGCTATAATTACTACTACCGTATTGCAATTTGAAAACTGCCTAGAGAGTAGATCTTAAAAGTTCTCATCACAAGGAAAAAATATTTTGTCACTATGTATGGTGATGAATGTCCACAACACTTATTGTCATGATCATTTTGCACTATATACCATATTGTTATGCTGTACATATGAACATAATATAATGTTATACGCCAATTATACCTCAATAAAAAATATAGTCAAATCTGTTAGTCTGTTTATTTACTCCTTTTTATTTAATACTTTTATAATAGTCCAAGATTATACTGTCATCTAGTTTTCTTCAGCACCTTCTTATTTTACTTTTTAAGCTCATACCATAGCCCCAAGCTGACCTGGAGTTCCTACTATAAACTCTAGGATAGCACATCAAATTGCTTACTTTACCACACCCACTTTGGTTTCTGACAGGCATCCCGTGGCTGCCCCGGTTAAGTCAGAAATTTCGTGTCCCCCTCCACAGGTCTGCTTTTGCCGAGTCTTCCTGGCCTCAGTAGACAGCTCTGCATTCCCCCAGCTGCTCAAAACCAAAAACCCATCGATAACTGTGTAGTTCTCTCTTTCTCCCACTTCCAGCAACTAGTTCATCAGCAAGGTCTGTCAACTCTACCTTCAAACCGCATCCCAAATCCACCCATTGTCCTGGCTACACCGACACCACCTACTGACACCACCAAAGCCTAAGCCAGTAGCATCTTTTTTCCTAGACTGCTGTGACAGTCCGGTCACTGAGATCATTGCTTCTGCCCCTCCACCTCCACACACGTAACTGATTCTCTACATAGCAGCCAAGGAGATTTTTTCAAAAAAAATTTTAATGTTTTATTTATTTCTGAGAGAGAGATCTCATGAGCAGGGGAGGGTCAGAGAGAGAGAGGGAGACACAGAATCTGAAACAGGCTCCAGGCTCTAAGCTAGCTGTCATCAGAGAGCCTGACGCGGGGCTTGAACCCACGAACCATGAGATCATGACCTGAGGCGAAGTTGGGCGCTTAACCAGCTGAGCCACCCAGGTGCCCCCAAGGAGATTTTTTAAAAACAGAACACCAAGGGGGCGCCTGGGTGGCTTAGTCGGTTAAGCGTCCGACTTTTGCTTAGGTCATGATCTCGCGGTTCGTGGGTTCGAGCCCCGCGTCGGGCTCTGTGCTGTCAGCTCAGAGCCTGGAGCCTGTTTCAGAGTCTGTGTCTCCCTCTCTCTCTGACCCTCCCCTGCTCACGCTGTCTCTATCTCTCTCCTAGAAATAAATAAAAAAATAAAAACAAACAACAACAACAAAAACAGAACACCAAGTTATGTAACTCCCTTGTTTAAAATTCTACCCTCACGGAAGACACAAGATCGATAGTCCTTATCATAGACTTCAGAGCTCCTCCACGCCTGGCTTCAGTGTTCTCCAGATAGCTGTTTTAGGACTTTTTTCTATTCCTTCTTCCTAGACTTAACTTTTCTCAAATCTTCAAATGGCTGTGCTTCTTTTCATTCAGGTCCCGGCAAAAATGTCGCCTTCTCGGGACGGGGGG